>NC_133655.1:206439148-206739148 GCF_009905375.1 Apium graveolens
TTGAATATTCATTCGAGGACTTATGACTCCGCTTACTTTATTAAATAATATTCTTTATTTTCCTTAAGCATATGTGTTCGACATTTGCCAAGTATTCGGAAAATAATTGATACTATCAAATCATTCTTACTTAAAATATTTCCAGGATTATTTTCAAATTTATCAAACTATTTTTGGAAGGTTAGAGCGATCTCAAACTCGTTTTCAAATTTAAGATCTTCCTTTCGAAGGGATTTAAATACTCGCTCAAAATCTGGGTCCGGCTCCGGGATGTATTTTTCTATTCGCAACAGGTTTGTTGTTTTGATAAAAGAGTTTTTGATTACTTACCCAACACTCGGGAAGTAAAATTTTTGAATAAGTTAATCCATTAACAGGCATCGCCTATAAATATCGGTGAGTTTTTTTCTTTCCAATTAGATACGACTTCTTGGTGAGCCGTATCAAGAAGTTTTCTACTTGGAGAAAGGGGTGACGCTTTACGTTTTAGAGTCATGGATTTCATCTGAACTAGGAGTGGCTAAGTGGTCGACGGCCGGCCCAGCCTTATTAATTGGCCCAATGGCCCGGAAGTTCCGCTAACGGTCCATTCCTTAGACCAGTGTTCGTTTGACAAGTAAATCTGATTGTTCTCCTCTACATGTAGAAAATGGTGGGGTTGCACTATTGCGACTGATCATCGTGAGTGGTCTTCCTGGCACGGAAAACTCCCGTAATGAGTTCACATCCAGTTGGATCTTTCTACAACACTACCCAGAGCACTTCGATAGAAAGGCTACGGTTGGGCGATTGTTGAGTGTTGGCAGGTCGAGTTTTCAAAATGATGTTTTTCATCAAATAAAGTATCTCATAACTTCATTTTCATTTTGATGATATTTCAGAGATTGACTCTATACAAGTTTTTGTCTTGTACTTCATCTGTGGATGAACTATTTATACCTTAATGGTGGTAGTTCAGTAGTATTCGAAAAATATATAAGTATATTGGAGTCTCTTTTAACTTCATCTTTTCAACATATATCTAGTAAATGATTATCTTATCATGAAAAAGATTTTTAGAAACGTTGAGACAAGTTAATATATGAATCACCTTGCAACGATATCTTTATACAGTTATAATTTACAACTCTGTGTATATGATACATGTCAGAGTATTTCAAAGATTTTGAGAAGTATATATGTATATATACTGATATTTTGCGACTTCGTCGCATTAATTATCAAACTTGGTTCATTTCTGCTTGACCAAGACTTTCATGAGTACTATGAAGATGCTCATATATTTTAATTATTATACATATTATTTCGTGGCTTGTTGCTCACCCTTGCTTTCTTCTTTCATCACACAACAACAGATAGATAAGATGAACAGACCAAGCTCCCAATTTGCGAGCGGATAAGAACATATCATTGGCCAGATTCAATGATTGCCTTTGAATCATCTCTAGTTTCATAGTTTTGAGATTTCATATAGAACTTCTAGAGTTATTCTGCTCAAGTCTCTTCCTTCCCTAATTGCTGTATCTTTTGTTCCAAATGGTCAGGAGAGTGAGCAAGAACTTTAGATTCACCTCTTCAGCTTCATAGTATTTGTCATGAAGCTACAAGTCATTTGTCAGCTTATTGAATCTTTCAAACACATCAGTAATGCTTTCCTTAGGCTTAGCCATGAAACCCTCATACTGTGAAATCAGTATCCTTCTTTGTTAGATCTAACCTCCTCAGTTTCTTCACAGAGTATTTCAATATTCTCCCATATTGCTTGGCAGTGTCACGGTTAACAATTGTTGTACATCACATTGTCAATGACTCAATCAATATCATTGCAAGCTGTTGTCCAGGGAAGACTTTCTCTTTTTTAGCGTCTGAATACTCACTGGTATGACCATGTCTCCATCTGTAGATTCCTCACTCTTACCATAGAATGAAGGGTCCATTCTTGAGGATCTGAATATAGAAGGGATGGCCATCTTGATAAACAGCATCATTTTCTTTTTCCAAAGAGTGTAGTTAGCTTGTCAAAGGTAGGAATTTTGATGCTACTAATTTTCTATATATTCATTCTTTCAAGATCTTGAATCTGTTTACTTTCAGATTTGGCTCTGATACTACTTGTTAGTAATGAATCACACATGGAGGGGGGAATATGTTTTTTCTGATTTTTAGGCTTTTCTTGAAAGTTAATGGTTGAACAAGTAAATTAAATCTTGTATAGAAAGTGTTCATCCAGAATTTAAACTGCATAAAATAAAGAACACAAATCTTCAAAACTCACTTATTTTATATTAAAAATTAAGACTGTTTTGCTACAAAATTTCTAAGCTCTTCGCTGTTAGAGAACTCAGCTTCTTCTTGAGAGTGATACAAGAGATTTGATCTAAATTGTTACATCTAACTAAGGCCAGTGTTAACTTTATAACTCAGTTAACTGCTGGTTTACACAGTGGATAATAAACATGCTATTAGCTTTTCTAAAATGTCACTTGTCCATTTCTATTTATAAAAAAACAAATCTTCCATTTATGTCTTAGCATCTTTAGCATCCCGTGTTTACTTTGATTTTCCTCTGTTATTGATCTTTGCCATTGATCTTACACACTCTTCATGCTGCTTTTGTAGACTTGTCAATCCAGCCGTTGGATTTTTGTTAATTATTTATCTTGGATATTGAACTGATCTGTAATTCTGTACTTTGAGACTGTACTTCGAGATCTCCAGTTTTGAATTAATAGAACACTTGACATCTCGATAAGTACATAGGCTTTCGAGATCTCTAGCATTCCATATTGAGTTTTACTTGTAGAGGTCCTCAGCTTGTCGAGATCTCTAGTCTTCACATCTTCACTGTGACTTATCGAAACTCTGAGTTCTCTAGTGAAGGAATGAATGTCGATATCTCCAATCTTCAGTTCTTTAAATTGGCTTGTCGATATCTTCTTGAGTTCTTGAGTAGCTTTCCTGACTTCTTCACTCCTGGTGAATATGCTCACCGTCGAGTAGATATCTCTCCATCGAGTAGATATATAGCTCATCCGTCGAGTAGATATTGTTCATCCGTCGAGTAGATATTACTCATCCATTGAGTAGATATTGCTCATCTATCGAGTAGTATTGCTCATCCATCGAGTAGAGATTGCTTATCCGTCGGTACTCTCTGGAGTTCTCGAATGACTTCTCTATAACATTAACTTGTGACTTGTAGAGATCTTGACTAGAATATTTTTCTCCAAATAACTTATTTAACTCCAAGCTTCTTCAACAAAATTCTTCAGAGGCATGATCATCTGATCCTCTTCCAGATAGAATCCTTAAGCTTGATACTATTTTAGAAAAAAGACTCCAGTCTGCTCCTTTGCATTTTTACAGACTTTAAGTGTTACAAGTACAAAATACAGATAAGATAACAATACAACTTATTTAGGGTTGACCTCAAGCTTAACAGATTACTGAAAATAATGTTCATTAATCTTCTACTCAGATCAGATGTCCATTTGATTTGCTTCATACTATGATCAGATGCAATGACATTGTTAGCTCCAGTAATCTTTGACATCATCTATTATATATTACATAGACCCTGTAAGCAGTCATTTCCAATAATACCAAGAAAGTAGCTTCAAATACTTTAGAGTCAAATTTATCAACATATTCAATTTTTCTTTTAAGACAAAGCATTTGATTTTAAACACATGAAGATGTTTAACTGTAGGTTCTTCTTAGCAGTGTTCCAGAAATCGCTAGGCGTGCCAGGCGTTGATGGTACCTTCAAGAGATTAACCGACAAGTCGAAGATTAATCGGAACGATTATTGGAATATTAATCGGAAGAATATAAATATTATTTTTAATTTTATAATTATAGAATGACCAATATGTCAAATACTTGTTTGAAAAAAGAAATTAGAATAGTATTAAACAATATCTACACATTGACATGCGTTATGCGTTATGTGCTAATTATTGAGTTTGCATATTAACTATATTTAATTCACATTTTTAAATTAATTACAATATTATTTTTATATTTTAAGTGAGAAAATAAATATATTAGATACTTGTTATTTCTTACCAATACTTATATTAGAAATTTTACATGATATTGTGTGAAATTATGAAATTAATGAATTAAAATTATAAAAACAAAAAAAAGTTTAATTATTTTCCGTCTAGACCTCCTAGCACCGATTTTTGACCGCCTTGCCCACCTAATCCCGATTTTTGACCCGATTTTTTTAAAAAATGGCCTAAATTACCGCCTAGGCCCGAGTCGGGGCTTTTACTACTGTCTAGCGCCTAGGCCCGCCAAGGCGGCCGCCTAGTCCGATTTTTAGAACACTGCTTTCTAGACATGATTGAGTGAGATGATTTTCCAATGTTTTTGTTTACCAAGTATCTGTTCTGAGTATAACATGCTGAGTTAACAGCTTCTTCCCAAAAGCTTGTTGGTAACTTGCATCCTGCAACATTATTCTTGCAGCTTCAACTAGATTTATGTTCTTTATTTTAACCATACCATTTTGTTGAGGTGTTCTTGGAGCTGAGAACTCTTGAGTGATGCCCTTATCTTTACATAAATCATTCAGTATAGAATTTCTGAACTCGGTGTCATTATCACTTCTCAATCTTTCACAGAATTTTGATCTTCAGCCTATTTTTCAATCTTCTTTATGTGATCAATGATAATGAGTAGAGTTTTATATTTAAAATACATAAATTCCACCCAAGTGTATCTTGAGTAGTCATCCACCATTCCCAGTGCATTCTCTTCTTGGAATGGACATGACATTCACAGGATCAAACAAATCTATGTGGAAAAGTTGTAGAGGAGCATTGATAGACTTCACAGTTTTGCTTTTGTGACTTGATCTTTTTATCTTTCTTTTTTGACAGGCTTCACAGACTTCATCTTGAATAAACTCCAATGCTGGCATGTCTGTTACTAATTCTCTTTTTACAAGAGTGTTGATTGCCTTGAAATTTAGATGAGAGAGCTTTTGTACCAAAGTCTGCATTGTTCACTTGATGCTTTGGTGTAGAAGCTGCACACCTTGTCCTTGTTTACTGATTTCATATATGCAACAAACATGCTTCGTTTCCTTACTCCCTTGAGAGTAGCTTCGCTAGTTTTTCTTTGAGATTGAACATCTTTTCTGTCAAATTCAACTTTAAATCTTTCATATGCGAATTGGCTGACACTTAGAAGATTAACCTCAAATCCTCCAACCAGTGCTACATCTTGAATGACAACATTACCATAAATTAAATTATCATATCCCATTACGAATCTTTTGTTGTTATCTCCAAAGATCACCAAGGGGCCAGCCATCTCCTCAAACTGTGATATTAAGGCTTTATGACCTGTCATGTTTCTGGAACAACCACTATTATGATCCACATGACTTTATTCTTCTTTCCATGTACATAATTAATATTAAGTATTTTTAGCTAACCAAACAGTGTTGAGCACATTCTTATTCTTTGCAGAGTTAGCAGGAGTAGAGCTTGAGTTTTAAAAAATAGTTTCTTAGATTGATTAGCATTCTAATTTTTGACCTCAGATCCAAAATTGATTTGTTAGGCACACACACTGTAGAAGGGGGTTGAATACAGTGTTTATCACACTCAAATCGAATTAAAGAATACGAGTAACATAAAACAAGCTTTATAACTCTGTTACAATATGGAACTGTCCTCTCTCAGTGATGAACAAATTACACGAGAGCTGCTAGGGTTACAATAAATAATAACTTCGATTATGATAACACTATATGTAAACCCTATGCCTGTGTTTATATACTACATAGTTACAAGATAATCTCTAATTGATATGGAATATAATTCTGCTTCCTAAAATATCAACTAGTTTATCTTTTCTTCCAAGTATTTTATTCTTCATAGAATTCCTTCTTCATGCTATCTCTTCTTGCGTTTGTCTTGATCTTCTTTCCTTTCAATCACCCCCTTCCTTATCTGAAAGTCCCTAAAGTCCTGATATTATCTTCTGAAAAATATCTCTTGATAACTTAAGTTCTGACAACTTAAGTTCTGACTTCTGTATAAATACCGATTTCCAGTTAAGTACTGATTTGTTCTGTTAAGTAAGATCTGAAACTAAACACAAATCATATTAGTCATGACATTATCAATATATCTAACAATCTCCCCCAACTTGTAAATTGGCATAATATACAAGTTTAACAGATATTTGATGATGTCAAAAACATTAAGTACAAATGCATGAGAATTTGACTAGATACCTACAACTTACAGTCCTTGTAGCTTTACCATCTTTAATTTCTGTAACACTTCAGTCTGTATACACATTAGAATTTAATCAGTTGCAGATCTTTGACTTGGCTTCAATTACTGATCTCTTTGATATCAGGGTTGTTCTGAGATAGTTCTTTAACAAATTCTCTCAGCATATTCAAGTTCATTAACCATCCTTCTTTTAGCATTTTTCAATTCAACTGTATCTTCACCAATTTGAAAGATAGAAGCCCTGAGATCATTTATTCTAGCTTTTCTTATGTTCTGATCTAGTCTGATCAAATATGCCTTGTCAGACTCAAGATTGAATTCCACAGCTTTATAACCCAAAAGGTAGTTATAATCTTAGCAAAGTTAGGCTTCATCTCGACAATATCACCCTTGTGATCTCTGTACTTGGGACTGAAAGTGTTTGTCCTAAATCCAATCATGTATGATGAGTTATGAAGAACTTTCTTGTATTCCTATTTGATTTCATTTGAATTAATAAAAGACTTGTTATATTTTTAGGGCTTTATCTATTTAAAGTGTATTAAATAAGATGTTCCATAGTTTAGAGTAAAGCTTCTAGAATTATAATGAGATTATAATAGTGAGATCTAGAAGACGACAACTCTGGACTTAAACAGTTCCTGATCATAGGATAACTAATCGGATGTTAGTGGATCCGCAAAGATTGGTACATACTATGCTTGCTCCCTTCAGGAGGATGTCTGTTCTATAGGCATTTATGTGGTGACACTATAGCTAGTATGTAGGTGCTTATTAGGGATAAGTTCACTGAACATGACTCGATAAGTTGAACAACTAATGGAGATTACTCACATGTCAATAGTATTCACTGAGTGATAGTTGTACAAGTGTCCTTAGACTTGAGATCGTTAAAGGTATCTTATATATAATGAATTGTGCTTTGGTTTAGTCCTTAGTCTCAAGGACATCTATTAGGTCTATTCTGGGCATAGGGATTTATGTATAGAGATAGTTAACGTCAATAGAGGATCTACCCCTTCCAGTATAGGAAGAAAATATCCTATGTTATACTTAGTATGCGAGTTCTGGAATCTCTGGCCAGAGTGTATGAAATTAGAAAGGAGTTTCTAATTTGCATTATTGAACTTTGTATTATGAATAAAAAATCATATGATTAAATTTGATAGGCCTGACAAGAGATCCATGCCTTGTATTTATTCGGGATATTATAAGGGTAGAAGGAATTCATTGTACGGTAACTAGTCACTGACAGGTTCTTGATATTCTAAGCAGTGAATTCATATTATCCGGATAGTCGCGATATGTTAGAAGCATCACTCACGATGTAGAATAAATATAATTAATCATTTAATTATATTTAGTGAATTTTAGTATTCATGTAAATAATTAATAAAAGTTTATTATTATATTTCTACTACCGGCATAATATTGAACCTACAGGGTCACACCATAAAAGAATTTTTTTGATGAAATAATGAGAGAGAGAATTATTTTCTAAATAGTTAAGAAAAAAATAATGATTAAAATAGTTTTAATTATTATTAAGCATTTTATAAAGATAAAATATGGGGTTAATATATATAAAGATATTATAAAACCCTAGGAGAGCCCTATAAATAGAATGAGATGGCTCATTCTATTTACATAATTTTGGTTTTGTGAAAACCCTAGCCTCCATCTTCTTCCTCTCTCTCTCTCTAAAAAAACTCCATTTTATAAAAGCTCGGTTTTATAAAAGGTTCATCGAAGTGGATCATTTTTGGTGGATACCGGTAGAGTGCTTCACACACTGAGGAGCAACTGCTAGCACTCCAATTTTATAAGCTTCAATCCACAATGTTGGTTTCGATTCCTTAGTTTTTCCTTTTTTACATTTTTTCTATATGTGCGGTATATGGTTTTCAGGGAATAAATGTTATTTCACGCTTCCGCTCATCCGTAAATTCCTTCAATGGCATTAGAGCTAGGTTCTGCATATAGAGATTCATAAAAAAAATCAGATTTTTTTATGCATGTATGGATTATTATGATTTTTGCAAGTTTATTTGGATTTAATTATGAATTAATTCGAAATAATTTTTGCATGAGATTTGACTACTGATCTGGGTTCTACAAGTGTTGTAGATTGTCTAGGTATTTTTTTCTTAATTTTGTGATGTGTAGATTATTTGTTATGAATTTTTAAAAATTGTTTTAATTAAAATTCATGGAATAATTATGCATGTGAATAAATATGATTAAAATTTGCACTAGGGACCCATGGCTGATCTGTATTTTTCTGCTATCCCTGATTTAAGAAATCATATTATTTTGATTTTTATAATTTATTAATTAAACGTAATTCATTTATAATAATAAAATTAAATAATAAATTAATAAGGAGTTATTAAGGAAGGGAGTAAAAGGAAAGGGGTTACATTTTTTTTTGTAAACGGCTGGCACACAACGGGCAGGTGACTGACAGAAAAGAAAAAAAAAACTATTGCTGTAACGGTTGGCTGTGCAGCGCATGCGCTGCACGCGGGGAAGGGGTTTGTAACGCATTACGTACATGCGTTACAAACCCGTCTGTCCACATTAAATTTGATTTTTGGGAGTTTCGTAAATCCGTTTTGGGCGTGCAATATATCGTTGGATTCATTTTTCCAAGACGGATCTAATGGAGTGGTCAAATATTTTTTATATAAAAGTTCTGTTTATATTCCGAAAGTATTTAAAGCATGTTTTAATTGTTTTAATTGCTTTTAAATGCTATAATAAATCCATACATCATTATATCAATGTGTGACATGATATTACTGCATGCTTACTTGTTTATTTATTTTATATGAGATATAGCATGTGTTTACCATGCGATAATAGATTTAGGTGAACTTAAATCAATATAAGGCGTGCTCTAGAAAATCTAGAATAGGAATCGTTTCGTGCCTTGACAATAATATTATGAATACAATCATGAATTCTTGTGTTATGAAACACGTAATTAAATATGAAATTTCAATTTGAGAGAAAGGATGATTTGTCAACAATAGATTTCTATCTGTAAGAAAGGGTTATTAAGTGACGCCTCTTGACAATGCTCCACCCGATCTGGGAATCATGATTATCGATTATTGATTTGAAATATTTAATTTAAAAGGAAGAACTCTTTATAATATGATTTGATTGTAACGTAATATAATCCCTCTAAAATTAAATAATATCAAGTAGTAATTGGCCAATGACACACGGGCTTCTGTCGGTCATAGCCTTCCAACATGATAGAAAGTGGTTCTTATTTTTAAATCATTGTCGTTTCGTGCTACAGCCGAGAGATTTGATTTCGAAATAAGAAATCTTTTCTATTACCTAGAGATGTGTACATTGAATTAGAATCTAAGGTCGTTACGTGCTACCCGTGGGTCGTTGGAGACTGATTCAAAGTACGAATGTTGGGTTAGACTTGACTTAGAATATTGAGTTTGTCGTGCTACAGCCTGACCGTGACTCAATTATTCAAGAGGCTAAAATTATATTAGGAATAACATAGATTAATTGACAAAAGTTGTCTGCCTATTGAACATCACATGACGTTTCGTGCTACAGCGAGGTTGTGTAATTGAATGTAGGATCCCTATTCCCACTGCATTATGAATGCTTAATTTTCACTCAGGGGTTGTATAAATTAGATCAACTAGTGGGAGCCACTTATGAATAAAGACCTGATTCATATAGTGTTTTGAAATGAAATTGAATATTTGCTAAGTGTTGGTTATGTGTTTTATCATGTTACAGATTTACTATATTCATTATGTCTTCTGCACTATCACTCCGGAGTATACTAGATGCTCACAAGTTAACTGGTCCTAATTTTGCTGATTGGCTTTGAAACTTGAGAATTATTCTCAGGGTGGAGAAGATGGAATATGTGCTTGACTCACCTAAGCCTACTGAACCTGCTAACGATGCCATAATGATGAATATGTTGTGTATCGTAAGTGGATAGATGATGCAAATGTTGCTCAATGCATCATGCTAGCTTCCATGACATTGAGCTACAGAAGCAGCATGAGCATATGGATGCTCACACTATCCTTATACATCTACAAGAGTTGTATGATGTGGCAGGGAGGACAGCTCGATATGAGATATCGAAGGAGATGTTCGGTTGTAGGATGTCTGAGGGATCATCCGGAATGACCATGTACTTAAGATGATCAATTTGATTGAACGACTTGGACAACTTGGTTTTGCCATGGATGTGGAGCTGAGCCAAGACTTGGTCTTGCAATCACTTTCGGGTTCGTTTTCGCAGTTTGTTGTGAACTTTCACATGAATAGCTGGATGTCAGCCTGGCTGAACTCCACAACCTATTGAAGACTGCGGAATTGAATTTTCCCCCTAAGAAGAGCTCTGTTCTTCTAATTAGTGAAGGTTCCAATCCTAAGAAAAGAAGAAGAACCCTTCCAAGAAGAAGAAGTAGGTGAGAAAAAGCCTGTTCCACCAAAAGCTGAAGACCCCAAGAGTAAAGCTGTTTGCTTTCACTGTAACAAGGTGGGGCACTGGAAGAGGAACTGCAAGGTTTACCTTGCAGAATTGAAGAAGAAGAAGGGTAGTGAGACTACCACTTCTACTTCAGGTATGTTCATGATTGAAGTGAATATGTCATTAAATCAAATTTCTACCTTGTTATTAGATACCGCCTGTGGTTCTCATATTTGCAATTGAGGAAGAGGAGGTGATTCTACGGATGGGAAATGGAGCAAGAGTTGCTGCTGAAGCTGTAGGATCATTTCATTTACATATGCCTACGGCAAGACTTATTTTAAATAATTGTTATTTTGTTCCTTCGATTGTGAGGAATATTATTTCTATTCCCATGTTAGACTTAGATGGATTTTCGTTTGTAATTCAGAATAATAAATGTTCAATTCTTAGAGATAACGTTCTTATGGAAGTGGTATTTTAAATAATGGTTTGTATGTATGTGACGTAGAGCATGATTTACTACAAATTGAACATACTAATAAAAGAAAAAGGGAGATGAAAATCTCACCTGTTGTGGCACTGCAGACTTGGTCATATTAGTGAAAATAGACTGCGAACATTGCATAAGGAAGGGTTACTTGACCCCTTTGATTTTGAATCATATCCTACATGCGAGTCTTGTCTATTGGGTAAAATGACAAATCTCCATTTAGTGGACATGGAGAGAGGGCTTGCAGATTTGCTAGGATTGGTACACACAGATGTATGTGGACCAATGTTTACACAAGCCATGGGTGGATTTTCATACTTCATTACTTTCATAGATGATCGATCTAGATTCGTATGTGTATTTGATGAAACACAAGTCTGAAGCCTTTGAAAAGTTCAAAGAATATAAGCATGATGGAGAAACAAACCAAACATAGTATTATAACTCTTCGATCAGATCGAGGTGGTGAATACTTGAATGGAGAGTTTCTAGATTATATCAAGAAAATGGTTATAGTCTCCTAGTGGACTCCTCCATATACTCCACAGTTGAATGGGGTATCTGAAAGGAAATCGAACTTTGTTAGACATGGTTCGGTCCATGATGAGCTATGCGAATCTTCCAGTATTCCTGTGGGGTTATGCATTGGAAAACCTCAGCATATTTACTGAATAAGGTGCTTTCCAATCTATTCCTCAAACTCCATATGAGATATGGAAAGAAAGGAAACCGAGTCTTAAACACGTTATGATTTGGGATGTCCAGCTTATGTCAAGAAAGTGACCCAGATAAGCTGGAATCTCGATCCGTAAAATGTAGTTTTGTGGGATATCCTAAAGAGACTTTAGGGTATTACTTTTACACCGATCATAGTGTGTTTATCTCCAGACATGCTACCTTCTTGGAAAAGCAGTTTATCCTTGAAGGAAACAGTGGGAGCAAAATTAAACTTGATGAAGTTCAAGAAGCCAAACTACTCGAATCAAGTGGAAACACCTGTTCAGACTGAACAACCTTCTGTGGAACAGCCCATCGTAGGTCAGGGAGAGTGTCTCGCCAACCTGAGAGGTATTATGGCCTTGTCATTGAGAATGACAATGAGTTTCATCATTGATGATGACGACCCTATGACCTATAATAGGCTAGGTAGTGTTGACTCAGAGAAATGGCAAAGTGCCATGAAATCTGAAATGGAATCTATGTATACCAACCAAGTATGGACTTGGTTGAAGCACCTGAGGGTGTGAAGCCTATTGAGTGAAAATGGGTATACAAAAAAAGATTGGAGCAGATGGCCAGGTGAAGACCTATAGGCCAGGCTCATGGCAAAAGGATTCAGACAAAGGCAAGGGATTGACTTTGATGAAACTTTTTCGCCTGTAGCCCTGGTAAAATCAATTCGGATTTTGCTTGCGCTTGTTGCTACTACGACTATGAGATCTGGAAAATGGACGTGAAAACGGCCTTCCTCAATAGGAAACTTGAAGAGGAAGTGTATATGACACAGCCAGAGGGTTTTTCTTTCTAAGGGAAATGAACACCTATGTGTAAGCTGCTGTGAACCATATATGGTTAAAAGCAAGCTCTCGTAGATGGAACATCCGTTTTGATGAGACAATCAAAGAGTTTGGTTTTATCAAAAACATAGATGAACCATGTGTCTACAAGAAGGTTAGTGGAGCGCGGTAACATTTCTTGTATTGTATGTGGATGACATACTTCTTATAGGAATGATATACCGATGCTGCAATCAGTCAAAGTATGGCTATCGAAGAACTTCATATGAAGGACTTGGGAGAAGCATCCTACATTCTCGGTATTAAGATCTATAGAATAGATCTAGAAGAAGATAGGTCTTACCCAGGGTACATACATCCAGAAAGTGCTTAAAAGGTTTAGCATGGAAAACTCCAAAAGAGGTCTCATACCGATGAGCCATGGAGTGTCCCTTTCCGAAAAGATGTCTCCTAAGACACCTGAGGAAAGAGCGTATGAGTAAGATTCCTTATGCTTCAGCAATAGGATCTATCATGTATGCGATGTTATGTACTAGGCCTGATGTTGCTTATTCAATCAGTGTGACGAGCAGATATCAGTCCAATCCAGGTGAAGACCACTGGAAAGTAGTGAAGAACTCCTTAAGTACTTGCGAAGGACTAAGGATATTTTTCTTGTTTTTAGTGGCGGATCTGAGTTGAAAATAGAGGGTTATACTGACTCTAGTTTTCAATCAGAAAGTGATGATAGCAAATCCATGTCAGGGTACGTGTTTACTCTGAACGGTGGTGCGATTAGTTGGAAGAGTTCCAAACAGTCTACAACGGCTGACTCCACAGTGGAAGCAGAATATATAGCTGCAAGTGAGGCTGCAAAAGAAAGCCGTTGGATGAGGAAATTGTTACTGATTGGGAGTTGTTCCTAACACTGAGGAGCCTATTGTGTTGTATTGTGATAACAACACAGCAATAGCACAAGCCAAGGAACCTAGGTCTCATAAAAATTCCAAACATGTTTTACGACGCTTTCATTGAATAGGGAAATCATTGAAGAGGAGATGTCAAGATTGAGAGAGTTGACACATAACACGTAGCAGACCCACTCACAAAGTCATTGTCTCAGATTCACTTTGATCGTCATAAAGAGAAGATGGGTATTAGATACCAGGGTGATTGGCTTAGTTCAAGTGGGAGATTGAAAGTGTTTGTCTAAATCCAATCATGTATGATGAGTTAGGAAGAACTTTCTTGTATTCCTAATTGATTCATTTGAATTAATAAAAGACTTGTTATATTTTATGGGCTTTATCTATTTAAAGTATATTAATTAAGATATTCCATAGTTTAGAATAAAGCTTCTAGAATTATAATAGATTATAATAGTGAGAACTAGAAGACGACAACTCTGGACTTAAACAGTTCCTGATCATAGGATAACTAATCGGATGTTAGTAGATCCGCAAAGATTGGTACATATTATGCTTGCTCCCTTCAGGAGGATGTCTGTTCTCATAGGCATTTGTGTGGTGATGTTAGGTCACACACACACTATAGAGGGGGTGAATACAGTGTATAGTACACTCAAATCGAACTTTAAGAACTTAAGTAACAGAAAACAAACTTTATTGAAACAATAAACTCTGTTACAGTATGAACTGTTACCTCTCAGTGATGAACAAATATCACGAGAGTTGTTAGGGTTACAATGAATAATCTTTTCTAATATTGATAACACTTATAGTGTAAACCATATGTCTGTGTTTATATACTACACAGTTACAAGATAATCGCTAATTGATATGGAATATAATTCTGCTTCCTAAAATATATCAATCAGATATCTTTTCTTTCAAGTATTCCATTCTTCACGGAATTCCTTCTTCATGCATATCTCTTCTTATGTTTATCTCGATCTTCTTTCCTTTTAATCAGCTACTGTCCTTTTCTGATTGTCCTTCAGTACTTAAGTTCTGATATCTATCTTCTGATGATTATCTCCTGATAATATAAGTACTGATATCCTTAAGTCCTGACTTCCAGTATAAGTACTGATCAACAGTTAAGTACTGATTTATCCTGTTCACGTAAGATCTGAAAGCTAAACATAAAACATATTAGCCATGACATTATCAAATATATCTAACAATCTCCCCCAACTTGTAAATTAACAAAATATACAAGTTTAACAAATATTTGATGATGTCAAAAACATTAAGTACAAATGCATGAGAATTAGACTAGATAACTACAACTTACAGTCCTTAAAGTTTTTACCAATTTCAGCTTCTGATAACAACTTCAATCTGTATAAATATCAGAATTTAAGCAGTTGTAGATCTTCGACCTGGCTTCTTCATTTTCTGATCTCTCTGATGTCAGGAGTTGTTCTGAGATAGTTCTTCAACAAACATTTCTCAGCATATCTTAGTTCATCAATCATTCTCCTTTTAACACCTTTAAGCTCTGCAGTATCTTCACCAGTTTGAAAGATTGCAGCTCTGAGATCATTAATCTTTGCTTTCCTCAACTCCTGATCTAGTCTTATGACATAAGCTTTGTCAGACTCAGATTGAATTCAAGTCCCTTAATACCAAGATACGTTCTGATCTGTGCAATATTAGGCTTCATATCAACAATATCACCATTGTGATCTCTGTACTTTGGAACATATATGCTTTCAGACTTAACAGAATAAAGCCTTTTCTGTCTCTGAATCTGTTCTTTTAAGTAGTTTGCAACAGTCTCTGTTATTCTGTCATCCACTTGAAGTAAGAAAAGTACATGCTCCAATTCTTCAAAATACTTCAAAGGAATGGCATTTTGTCTTATATGATAAACCCTACCATCTGTCATGAAATACAACATGATGTATTCTTTCAAGTAGGTATGGTAAACCATCTGTACAGATTCCAGTTGATTCAATCTCTCAGGAGTTGCTCCAATACCTGGTTCACTCAAGGAAGTTGGATCATTGGTAGTGTTATGTACTCTTCTTTCATCAGCACTTCCCAATCGAGTTTTATCTCTAGCTTCCTTTCCAGTAACTACTCTTGCTTCAAAATCACTTGCAGTAGTCTTCAAAGATTGAGTCTGTTTTGCTTTAGTGAATCCTGGTAGGAGTGTCTTTGATCTATTTTCTGATATCAAGTTAACTTGAGCTCTGTCAGAGGTTACTTGCTTCTTCTGAATATCAGAACTTACAATTTCTTGACTCTGAACAACTTGAGCCATGTCAGAGGTTGTTTTAAGAACTTTTCTTGAAATCAGAGCAAGATCATCCTTTTCATCAGCTATTTCTTCTTCTTTAGGAGGTACATAAGCCTTGATAGGTTCACCAACCTTTTCTTTACCCTTGGATCTTGGATCTATCTGTGGTTGTGATCTAGCCAATGTTGCTTCAGTATGTGTCCTTTCTTTGATCACAATGCCTTTAGGTTTGGAAGTGAGTTTTTACTAGAAGCTTCAGATTTAGATGTGACTTTCTCTGATTTAAGTCTGGCTTCTTCTTCCTTTAAACTTTCCAAGTCCATTCCTGGATTTTCTTGAAGAAATAACTGTGTTGACATTTCCTCATCAAGATCTAGAAGTTCATCAGAACTTATCCTTTTACCAGCAGCAGAACTTATTCTTTTCCCAGTATCAGAACTTGTTCTGTGACTAGCTTGTCTTGATGTAAACCTTCTACCTTGACTATGACCACTACCCATTCCAGAGTTTCCTTGGTCATCTTTTCCATCATCCTTTCCTTGCAGTGTCTTGTTGGTTTTGCATTTGGACTTAATCACCTTCTCCCCCTTTTTGGCATCAGCAGGTAATAAAAGAGAGATAAGTAGTTCCACTGAGGTCTGGATTTCAGTAAGTTGCGATTGCTGAGAAGCTTGATTTGTCAGAATTTGATCAATCTGAGCTTGTTGTTTCTCTTGAGTTTTCTCAATATAAGCAATCCTGTCAATGGTAGGTTGAAAGAACTTTTTCTTATCAATTTTCCAAACTTGTTCCTGTTTGATAAAGTTCTCCTGAATCTTGTGTAGCTCTGCATGAGTAGTTGAATGAAGACCTTGTAGATGTTTAGTACTCAATGCAGTGACTCTAAGCTGGGTTTTAAAATCATCAGAATTTAACATTTTATCAGCTTTAGTCAAGTGCTCAGCAAGATGTAAAGCATTTGGAACACATGAAACTGAGTTCCATTCCTTAGTCCACTCCTGACCTGCAGGAGTTTCACTCCAAGGCACTGGTGCATCCCTGATAACAAACTCCTTTACCAGTTCAGACTTAGGAAGAGTCGGTGGTGGAGTATGTCCGGAAGGACCTGCTTCATCAGCACCTACAGTTGGAGCAGCATCACCAGTATCTCCAACATTTGCAGCATCAGAACTTAAAGAATCAGTATCTTCTGATAAGACAACAGTGTGAGTAGCAATGGAGGCTTCAGCATCCTCTAATTGCTGATCTTGTTCTAAGTTCTGATCAACAGCCATATCCTGACGCGCACCTAAATTCTGATCATCAGCATCTTGATGCAGAGAAGGTGTTGTTGATAACTCTGGAGTTTGAACAGCATCAGTAACAGGTGTTGTGGAAGGATTATTTGCTGTTGGAGCTTCTAAGAAAAGTATTTCAGGCACAACCAGGTTCTGAATATCAATTTCAGCACTTGTGCCTGGATCAACAAGAGACACAGATGGTGAGTTAGCCTTGTCAGATACAGCTTCATGAGATGGAGTTGATGGAGAAGAAGTGACTGGAGCAAATTTCTTGTCCTGTGAGATCAGAGATTCCTGATCCCCTTCCTTAGCTTCTTCCTCCTCATCATCTGAAACTGGCCTTTGTGCCCTGTGTTTCTTGTACTTCCTTGTGGATTTGGATTCCTTGGGAGTTTCAGGAACTACCATTCGTCTAAGCCTCTTGAGAAGCCTAGAATCGCCAATTTCAGAATCCTTCTGAGAAGTTGCTTTCTCATCTTCATCTACCACAGGTTCTGAAGAAGGAATCTGATCCTCAGAATCTGATTCATCTCTCAAAGTAATTATCCTCCTCTTTTGAGGTGTTTGAGGAACAGTCTTTGTTCTCTTTGGCTTAGAGGATGTAGGCTTCACAGTATGTGTTGAAGAAGAAGGTTGAGCAGTCTGTGAAGTGGAGAGATAGGATTTGAGATAAGTTCTGAGGGTAGGTTGAGTAGAATGAGTGGTAGGTGCTGAGGATGATGGATTTTGGGTGTTTGTGGTTGGTTGGAAATCAAAGTAAACAGATCTATAAGTATCAGGATCAGCATTTACCAGAATCTGTTTTACAGACTTAGGAATCTGTAATGGTCTAACCACATTCTTCTTTGTATCAGCATTTACCAGATCATTAAAGTATCGTTTTGCAACTCTAAAAGGTGGGGTTGAGGAACTGACTAATTGAGGTTCATCAGTACAAAAAGTATATATAAGTTGACAGAATCTAGCAAAATAGACAATATTTCTATTCTCTATCATCCTATCCCCAATAAAACCAATTATTCCAGTTGCAAAATCAAAATGAGTTTGATGAATAATGGCATACCCTATGTGCTGACTCGGAATTGGGATAGCATCAAAATTCGAACATTTGTTCCCAAAAGCTTTGGTGATACAGTCAAAGAAGAAACTCCATTCTCTTTTGATATTAGCCCTTTTTAACTGCCCAAGCTTTGCCAAACTCTTTTCATATCCCAAATCAGCCATTAACTCCTGAAGTGCTGATTCCTCTGGAGTTGAAAAAGTACAATTTTCTGGGAGATGTAGAGCTTTGCGTATTGTACCAGGAGTGACTACATAAGATGAATCACCCACTTCAAAAACAATACTGGGAGTGCCATGTTTACCACCATCATCAGAGTGCCCAGTCCGCCAAAATGTCAGAACTTGTTGACTCGAAAAGACTTCAGGCTGTGTTAATGCGTACCCAATCTCACTGTGTGCAAGAAGATCTTGCACAAAATGCAATTCAGATGGAGCTTCAGCATGATCAAGAATTGCGGCATAGTTGTTTGGAACAAACTTTGCTCCATCAATGATTAAATCCTTTGGTGCCATGTGAAAGAAAAAAAATTGAGTTTCAAGGATGCCTGTTAGGTGTTTGAGATAATGTCTGTATGAAAAACCAACGTGAGAAAGAAGGAGAAAGAGAGTAAAAGTAAGGAGAGAGATAAAGTATAAAGAAAATAAAAGATTAAAGAAATCTTCTCTCTGTTGTACTTATACTCTGAAAAAAAATGTTACCGTTGGACACCTGTCAGACATGCAGTAATAACGGTCAGTTACTGGGCTCGAGAAATAGGAATCATTATTTACCCAGTTGCCTTGTTTCAAGGAAAAACCGTTCCATTAATCAAGAGAAACAGTTTTAATTCAAAATTTAAACCATTAGTACTGATTGAATTATTTTTCACTGCATCATTGATATTCTGAAAATACATCACATGAAAATGACCAAGATAAATTAAAGGAGTAAGTGCTGAAAATGAATCAGAACTTAATAAGAAACACAATATATATGGTCATCAAAACATCAATCAGGATTTATCAACACAAGATGAAATAACTCAGAGACAAAATCTTGAAGTAAAAACAACTTTCATTAATATATCAAGACAATACATTTATGAAATGGAAATTACATCAGTACTTATACAAGATTTTCCCAAAGCTCCTAATCCTAACATCAATAGCTTTAGTCCTAGCTAAGAAGCCTGACAAAGCTGAGGATGAAGAAGAACAGGAAGAAGACAAGATTAAGTCATCTTCCTCTTCCTATCTTCGACGAACAAGATGGCGAGTCGTATGATTCGCTCTTGCTGACGGATAGCTTCCCGCCTTTCCTCCTCCAATCGCTCCAGATGGCGATGGTAATCCATAGAGAAGAATAGAAGGTGAGTCAGCACCTCCTGTGGGACAGAATCCCAGATCTCCTCAGGAATGGCTGTGACATGCCACTCCTGCTGCCACTCGGCACAACTTAGCTCCATAGTGAAGGTTTGGTTGTTCAAAAACATGTTGTATCGAACCATTGTGTTTTTGACAGAAGAAGGAGGATAAGTGTGTGAGAAGAATGTGATTGAAAGACTGATGTGAAGTGGTTGCTTATATAGGCAAGAGAATGCCAAGAGACGCAAAGATATTTAATGCTAACAGGTAGAATTAATTCTACCTCGTCTCCCTAGACTTTGAAAAAGAATAATAGTCATTGGAAAGAGGAAGCATGGGCTAGACCGCATAAGACACAAGAAACAGTGGACTGTTCAAGGACAAATACCATTAATCCTAATCATAGTGACTATTAATCTTCCACTTCAACATATTCTAGTTCGAACTGAGACTGTTATTAAATTGTATTCACAGATGAGCCAAGTAAAGGATTAGACTGAGAAATCAGAACTTAGACCTATACCAGAACTTAACAGTCATCAGAACATAATTTCTTAACTCGAAAATGGAATGCCCATCTTAGTAAATACTCATACAAGTTCTGAGTTATGGACGTCAGAACTTAATCATCAGAACGTGTAACTTAGAACTTGTCCTCAGAATTTGTGCAATAAAGACACTATGACTGTTTATCTAAAATAACATAGACCACCACAGAAATTTTCATCATTCAGATGGAGTGATTAGTGTGTGCATTAAGCTAAAAACAGACAAAGAGTAAAGTCTGATTCACTTCAGTACATCTTAGAAATAAGGCATAACTAAAACTTTGCTAAAGATCTGTTATTGTCCTGAAACCTACTGATGAATGAGTTTATGCTTGAGTCCACCTCAACTGTTTTGTGCTAATTTTATGCATCTTTTGAAATTCTATTTTACAGTGGCTTCTCAGTGTAAGTGAGTCACGACTGTTTATCAGAATTTATGCTATTATCAGAGTATTTCTCCAGTAATCATAGAGTGTGAAAAGTCACCAAGAAAATATTTTGCTTTTCTAATGCATATTTACTTAATACCAGCAATGCACTTAGGTCGTTCCTTCCACATTTTTACTCTAGATCTCAAAGGAGTACCTGATTTTATTCTTTGATCTTTTTGTTTTTTTTCTTTTGATAAGAGAGGTTTATCAGCACTTAGTACATTCAGCAGTTTTACTAGTATCAGAACTTAACAGATGAGTAGCATTATTCTAATTTGTGACTTAGTAATAAGATATACAAAGTAAACTTAACTAAGCTCAATTATCAGAATTTGCTAGTGTCATAAGATTTCCACCGAAATAATTACTTCTTACATGGAATCATTTGTTTATTAAAGACTATTAGGTCAGTTATCTAGCACAGTAATCCTCATAGGATTGAATAGGTACTAGAACAAACATATCACTTATCAGAGTTTAGAAACATATATCAGACAACAGTCAGTACTTAAGGACAATTATCAATTAAGCACAGAATATACAATGAGATTAATTCTGTAAATACTGAGCATAAAGTCTGATAACATAGAACAAGTCTAAGCAGATTTAGAGAAAGAACCTGAAACCATTCCAAGTTCATTTACCAATCTTGTAAAAGTAGCTTCACATAATGGTTTTGTGAAGATATCTGCCAATTGTTGATCTGTGGGAACAAAATGCAATTCCACTGTACCTTCATCCACATGTTCCCTGATGAAGTGGTACCTGATGCTGATATGCTTTGTCATGGAGTGTTGAACTGGATTACCTTTCATAGCAATAACACTTTGATTATCACAGTAAATAGGGATTTTGAAATATGTTAACCCATAATCCAGTAACTGATTCTTCATCCAAAGAATCTGTGCACAACAGCTTCCTGCAGCAATATACTCTCCTTCTGCAGTTGATGTGGAAATTGACTTTTGTTTCTTGCTGTACCAAGAAACCAATCTGCCTCCAAGAAATTGGCAGCTTCCACTTGTTCTTTTCCTGTCAATTTTGCAACCTGCAAAATCTGCATCTGAGTAACCTATTAGTTTAAAATCTGATTCTCTGGGATACCATAATCCCAGAGCAGCTGTTCCTTTAAGATACTTAAAGATTCTTTTTACAGCTGTTAAGTGAGGTTCTCTTGGATCTGCTTGAAATCTTGCACAAAGACAGGTAGCATACATGATATCAGGTCTACTAGCAGTTAGATAGAGTAGAGAGCCAATCATACCTCTGTAGTCAGTAATATCTACTGATTTACCGGTATCCTTATCCAGTTTTGTCGCAGTGGCCATTGGAGTGGATGCACTTGAACAATCTTGCATTCCAAATTTCTTTAGCAAGTTTCTGGTATACTTGGTTTGACAAATAAAAGTGCCTTCCTCATTCTGCTTGACTTGAAGGCCCAGAAAATAGCTAAGTTCCCCCATCATACTCATCTGATATCTTGACTGCATTAGTTTGGCAAACTTCTTGCAAAGTTTGTCATTTGTAGATCCAAAAATGATATCATCAACATAAATCTGGACCAGAAGTAAGTCCTTTCCATGGTTGAGGTAGAACAATGTTTTTTCTATTGTCCCTCTGTTGAATCCACTTTCCAGAAGAAACTGAGCTAAAGTCTCATACCATGCTCTAGGAGCTTGCTTAAGTCCATAAAGTGCTTTATCAAGCCTGTAGACATAATCTGGATGTTTGGTATCTACAAAACCTGGAGGTTGTTCAATATATACCTCTTCCTCCAATTCTCCATTGAGAAAAGCACTTTTCACATCCATTTGAAAGACAGTAAACTTTTTGTGAGCAGCATAAGCCAAAAATATCCTTATGGCTTCTAACCTAGCAACTGGTGCAAATGTTTCATCATAATCAATTCCCTCATGTTGAGAATATCCTTTTACAACCAGCCTTGCCTTATTCCTTGTAATTATGCCATCACTGTCAGTTTTGTTTCTGAATACCCACTTTGTACCAACAACAGATCTATTCTTTGGTCTTGGCACTAGGGTCCAGACTTTGTTTCTTTCAAATTCATTCAACTCTTCCTGCATTGCTTGCACCCAATCAGCATCTTGAAGAGCTTCTTCCACTTTCTTTGGCTCAGTCTGAGAGAGAAAAGAATTGTAAAGACACTCATTTGAAGTACCTGTTCTAGTTCTGACACCTGCATCAGGATTTCCAATTATCAAATCAGGTGTATGTGATTTTATCCACTTCCTTGCAGATGGAAGGTTTTCTCTAGAACTGGATGCTCCCCCATGATCCATGCTATCTTCATTTTCATTTTCTGATGCTCCCCCTGAAACTATGCTCTCTGAGTTAGATTCTTCAGTATTTAGATTTTCAGCACTATCAGAACTTGGCTTATCAGAACTTGACGAATCAGAACTTGAAGAGCCAGATGCATGTTCTGATGTTTCTTGAGATGTGGTGGGATTTTGAGTAGGCTCCCCCTGCATAGGTGCATCTTCCTTTAACGTAGTCACCACAGTTTCAATAACATCAGAGTTTAATCCACCAGAGTTTGCAGTATCAGGACTTAGACTGTCAGGATTTTCAGTATCAGAATATGAGCCTTCATTTTCAAATCTCAGCTAATCATGGTCAATGAAATCTTTAAGACCAGTGATCTTCTTGTCATCAAAAGAGACATTGATGGATTCCATGACCACTTTTGTTCTCAAATTATAGACTCTGAAGGCTTTTGTGGAAAGTGGATATCCAACAAAGATTTCTTCATCAGCTTTTAGATCAAACTTTGATAGCTGTTCAGGATGAGTCTTGAGAACAAAACACTTGCATCCAAATACATGAAAATATTTCAGATTTGGCTTCTTTTTCTTCACCATCTCATATGGTGTTTTTCCATGCTTGTTAATGAGTGTTGCATTTTGAGTAAAACAAGCAGTCTGCACAGCTTCAGCCCAGAAATAGGTTGGAAGCTTTGCTTCTTCAAGCATTGTACGTGCAGCTTCAATGAGAGTTCTATTCTTCCTTTCAATAACTCCATTTTGCTGTGGAGTTCCAGGAGCAGAAAATTCCTGCTTTATTCCATGGCTTTTGCAGAACTCTTCCATTATCAAATTCTTGAACTTAGTGCCATTATCACTTCTTAAGATTTTCACAGAATCTTTGACCATTTTATCCAGCTGTTTGACATGATCAATCAGGATAGATACAGTTTCACTTTTTGTGTGCAAGAAATACACCCATGTGTATCTGGTGAACTCATCCACTATGACCAACGCATACTTCTTCTTTGCAATAGACATGACATTTACTGGACCAAATAGATCAACATGTATAAGATGATAAGGCTCAAGAATTGATGATTCAGTCTTGCTCTTGAATGAAGATTTTCTTTGTTTGGCTTTCTGACATGAATCACAAAGACCATCAGGAGCAAATACTGTGTTTGGCAATCCTCTCACAAGATCTTTCTTGACCAGTTCATTTATATTGTTGAAATTTAAATGAGAGAGTTTCTTATGCCAATTCTAGCTTTCTTCAATTGATGCTCTACTTAACAGACAGATTGCTGAACCATCAGTACTTGTTGAAAGCTTAGCTTCATAAATGTTACCACGTCTGTATCCTTTCAGAACAACTTTGCCTTTAGATTTACTCACAATTTCACAATGTTCTTCAAAGAAATCAACATGATAACCTCTGTCACAGATTTGACTTATACTCAGTAGGTTGTGTTTAAGTCCTGAGACCAGAGCTACTTGTTTAATTATAACATTTCCAAGATTGATATTGCCATATCCCAATGTTTTTCCAATGTTGCCATCTCCATAAGAAACACTTGGGCCAGCTTTCTCCATAAAGTCTGATAGCAGGGCCTTATTTCCAGTCATATGTCCTGAACATCCACTGTCTAGAACTAGAATATTTTTCCTGTTGCCCTGCAATCACAAAGACCACTAATTATTAGTTTTAAGGACACAGACTTGCTTGGATCCTTTGGCCTTATTAAGTTTGTTAACATTTGCAGCGGATTTAGCATCAGAGTTTATGTTAACATTTTTCTTATCAGAACTTACACTATCAGACTTTGAATCAGAATTTACACTAGAAGGAAGAATGGAAACTTTCTTCAAAGAAGGTTTTATTTGATAATAATCATAGTAGAAACTATGATATTCCTTACAAGTATAAATGGAATGCCATAAACTACCACAATGAAAACAAGGATTTTGTGGTTTGTATCTAACAGATTGACTCTTAACTCCTGATTTTGAAGGTAAGGAGTTAATATTCTTATTTTTCCTGCAAAAAGAAGCCAGGTGGTTAGAACTTCCACAGTTATGACATGTTTTCCTAGGAGCATCAGGAACAGGTTTATAATCATTGCTTTTATTCACACCTTCCTTTTCATTCCTATTTTTCCTAGGTGATTTTACCTTGTTTGTATTCTTGACATCTTTCAGCTTATGCTTAAGCTGCTTCTTTGTCATTAAGCCTATGTTCACTTCAGCTGTCTTTTCCTGTTTTAGTTTGTCAGAAGTTAATTCCTCTTTAACTTCTGAGTTCTCATTTTCAGACTTTACAGTTATAAACTTAACAGGTTTAAACTTTGGCTTTTGCTTAACAACAGGCTTAATTTCTTCAGTTCCTTTATCATTCTTATCTTCTCCATAACCTAAGCCCTCTTTCCAGTTTCCACTACTTAGCAAATTTTGAGTTATTTTGCCAAAGTTAGTCCAAGTCCTGATAATCTCTCTTTCCTTTTCTAACTCAGTTCTTAGAGATTCATTTAATTTTAGCACTTCATTCCTAACATAAAAAGCATCATCTCTATCCTTCTGAGTTTGATGGAACATGACTAACTCTTTTTCTAAGAAATCATTCCTTTTCTTAAATGCAAGATTTTCAGAAGTTAATCTTTCACATGTTAAAGTTTGATCTCTATAGCTAACAAACATGGTTTTAAGATATCTTCTCAACTCATTAATATCATCAGTATGAAAAGCATAAGTAGTCTGAGGTACCTTTGTTTCAGCAGCTTCAGAACTGCTCTCAGCACTTTCTTTATCAGCATTTGCCATCAATGCATAGTTCTCCTCACTTTCAGAGTCTGAGGTGTCTTTCCAGCTTTTCTGCTTTGTGACAAGAGCCTTGCCTTTGTCACCCTTTACCTTCTTGCAGTCAGGAGATATGTGGCCTTTCTCACCACAGTTATAGCATTTAACATTGGTGTAATCTCCTCTGTCAGACTTTCCTCCTCTGCCTTCAGATCTTCTGAAATTCTTCTTATCAGAACTTATGCTTTTCCTGGAAAACTTCTTTCCCTTCCTGAACTTCCTGTATGCAATCTTTGTGATTCCTTTCACCATAAGAGCACACAGCTTCATCATCTCCTCATCAGCATCAGTGTCAGGCAAGCTTTCAGAATCTGAGTCATCATCACTCTCAGAACTTGATGACTCAGTATCAGACTTTATGAAAAGAGCTTTACCCTTGTCTTTCTTTGAGGAAGCTGCTTTGGGGAATTCTTCTTCAGCCTTAAGAGCAACTGTCCTTGACTTTCCTCCTTCTCCTTTCCTCTTGCTTCTTTGTTCCATCTCCAGCTCATGAGTCTTGAGCATTCCATAGATTTCGTCAAGAGTTGTTTCATCAAGATTGTAGTTGTCTCTTATTGTCGTTGCCTTCAAATCCCAGCATTCAGGAAGAGCTAACAGGAACTTAAGGTTTGAATCTTCAAGATCATACTCTTTATCAACCAATGACAAATCATTCAAAAGTTTGACAAATCTATCATATAAATCATTCAATGACTCATTAGTCTTTGAGTCAAAGTGTTCATACTCTTGAGTGAGTATTGTCTTCCTGTTCTTCTTAATTGTGTCAGTTCCCTGACACCTTGTTTCCAGAGCATCCCATATCTCCTTAGCAGTCTTGCAGTTGATTACCCTGTTTGACATTACATTATCAATGGCACTATGCAGTAAGTGTCGTACCTTAGCATCCTTAGCAATTGATGTTATGTCCTCAGCAGTATAATCACTCTTCTCCTTTGGTACGATCTTTGTTGCTTCACCTGCAACTACAACAACAAGTTTGGTTGGTTTGTGAGGACCTTCCTTGATTCTATCAAGGTATTCTGGATCTGTTGCTTCCAGGAACATGGTCATCCTTACCTTCCATATGGGATATTCAGATGGTCTCAGTATGGGGACTCTGATGGTCTCATACCGACTCTGAATTTGTGTCTTTGGTGGTTCCTCAGTTGTGGTAGGCTTAGTTGGAGTTTCTGTGTCCGACATGATTGTGTTTGGATCTTTAACTGTATGTTTGTTAACAGATAGGCTATGATACCAATTGTTAGGTCACACACACACTGTAGAGGGGGTGAATACAGTGTATAGTACACTCAAATCGAACTTTAAGAACTTAAGTAACAGAAAATAAACTTTATTGAAACAATAAACTCTGTTACAGTATGGAACTGTTACCTCTCAGTGATGAACAAATATCACGAGAGCTGCTAGGGTTACAGTGAATAATCTTTTCTAATATTGATAACACTTATAGTGTAAACCCTATGTCTGTGTTTATATACTACACAGTTACAAGATAATTGCTAATTGATATGGAATATAATTTTGCTTCCTAAAATATATCAATCAGATATCTTTTCTTCCAAGTATTCCATTCTTCACGGAATTCCTTCTTCATGCATATCTCTTCTTATGTTTATCTCGATCTTCTTTCCTTTTAATCAGCTACTATCCTTTTCTGATTGTCCTTCAGCACTTAAGTTCTGATATCTATCTTCTGATGATTATCTCCTGATAATATAAGTACTGATATCCTTAAGTCCTGACTTCCAGTATAAGTACTGATCAACAGTTAAGTACTGATTTATCCTGTTCACGTAAGATCTGAAAGCTAAACATAAAACATATTAGCCATGACATTATCAAATATATCTAACATATCATATAAATCAGTCAATGATTCATTAGCCTTTGAGTAAAAGTGTTCATATTCTTGAGTAAGTATTGTCTTCCTATTCTTCTTAATTGTATCAGTTCCCTGACACCTTGTTTCCAGAGCATCCCATATCTCCTTTGCAGTCTTGCAGTTAATTACCCTGTTTGACATTACATTATCAATCGCACTATGCAGTAAGTGTCGAACCTTAGCATCCTTAGCAATTGATGCGATATCTTCAGCAGTATAATCACTCTTCTACTTTGATACAGTCTTTGCTGCTTCACCTGCAACTGCAACTGCGAGCTTGGTTGGTTTGTGAGGTCCTTCCTTGATTCTATCAAGATATTCTGGATCTGTGGCTTCCAGAAACATGGTCATCCTCACCTTCCATATGGCATATTCAGATGGTCTCAGTATGGGAACTATGATGGTCTCATACCGACTTTGAATTTATGTCTTTGGTAGTTCTTCAGTTTTGGTAGACTTAGTTGGAGTTTCTGTGTCAAACATGATTGTGTTTGGATCTTAAACTGTTTGTGCGTTAACAGATAGGCTCTGATACAACTTATTAGGTCACACACACACTGTAGAGGGGGTGAATATAGTGTAAAGTACAATCAAATCGAACTTTAATATCTCAAGTAACAGAAAACAAACTTTATTGAAACAATAAACTCTGTTACAGTATGGAACTGTTACCTCTCAGTGATGAAAAAATATCACGAGAGCTGCTTGGGTTACAATGAATAATCTTCTCGAATATGATAACACTTATAGTGTAAACCCTATGTCTGTGTTTATATACTACACAGTTACAAGATAATCGCTAATTGATATGGAATATAATTCTGCTTCCTAAAATATATCAATCAGATAGTATTCTATTCTTCATAGAATTCCTTCTTCATGCATATCTCTTCTTATGTTTATCTCGATCTTCTTTCCTTTAATCAGCTGTTGTCATTAACTGGACATCCTTCAGCACTTAAGTTCTGATATCCATCTTCTGATGATTATCTCCTGATAATATAAGTACTGATATCCTTAAGTCCTGACTTCCAATAAGTACTGATTTATCCTGTTTAAGTAAGATCTGAAAACTAAACATAAATCATATTAACCATGACATTATCAAATATATCTAACAAAAACATTTGTAAGCAGAATCCTTAGCATTTCTCTGTATTCTTAGTTGTTCAATTCTTGTAAGCAGCTGTGAGCATTTTTGTAACACCCCCAAATCCGGGGTCGTGGATTCGTGTTGTCACGAGTTCCATTTCCCTTATCAATACTTAATCTTAACAGTCCACCAACTACTGCGTACTGTGACCCCACAATATACACACACTCACCACAAGTTATAGTCTCAGAGATGAATACCAAAAATAACACAAGTCATTTTATTCCACAATTATAAACCATTTCACCATAAAAAGGGTTTCTGAATAGTTTACATATTCTTTTCCATTATTACAATTCATAAATATACATAAGTCTGGCACAACAAAAGTTGAAAGACTAGCCTACTGGTAGCTCCTACCTCAGCTACAACGGCATCAACGCCTACAGGAAACTGCGGAACGTTTCCTAACCGCTCACGAATTGGGAGCTTGATCATGTTCATCTTGTCTATCTATTGTTGTGTGATGAAAGAAGAAAGCAAGGGTGAGCAACAAGCCCACCGAAATAATATGTATAATAATTAACAATATATGAGCATTCTCATAGTACTCATGAAATTCTTGGTCAAAAGAAATGAACCAAGTTTGATATCTTAATGCGATGAAGTCGCAAAATATCCAGTACATAAGTATATATACTTTTCACAATCTTTGAAATCCTCTGACATGTATAATATACACAGAGTTCCAGTTTATAACTGTATAAAAATATCGTTGCAAGGTGATCTCATATATCTAACCTTGTCTCAACGTTTTTGTGAAAATCTTTGTCATGCATAAGATAATCATTAACCAGATATAAGTTGAAAAGATGAAGTTACAAGATACTCCAATATATTTATATCTTTTCCGAATACTACTTGAACTACCACTGTTCAAGTTATAATTAGTTTCAAAAGTTCATCACATAGATGAGACTACAAGACAAGATTTGAATAGATTCAATCTTTGAATATCATTATAAATAATGAAGTTACTAGATACTTCATTAAGTCCCGATATATATATACACCTATATATATACATTTCATACACTCCTTGAAAACCTCTGTTATGAAAATTATAAATAGAGTTGCAATATCCAATGAATTTGGAAAGGAGAAAACCTTGGCATAAACCTGATATCTTGCTGATCAGGCAAAGATACCAATAAGTAACCTTTTCTACTAGTAGATGGACGAATTCCCCACTGGTCATCACCCTGGCCATAATAGGACCTTATGCTGGACTGCCACTCAGCCACTTACGCATTTGATGGACTCCCATTGAGCCACTTACACTTTCATGGATGCCCACTGAGCACATGTTGCTTATGCCGACTCAAATAGATGAACTTACTTCCCGAACGATGGGCAAGTAATCAAGATGTTTTTCAAAACAGCAACCTCGTTGCGAATGTAAAATACACCACTGAGCCGGATCCCTCAGGTTTTGAGCGAGTATTTAAATCCCCTTCGAAAGGAAGATCTTAAATATATAAATGAGCTTTGGGATCCGCTCTAACTTTTAAAAATCATTTTGAAGACTCGAAAACATTTTTAAGAATGTTTGGAGTAATGCTGATTTAATGAAATAAATCAGTCCCGATATATTAGAAAATATCTGAATATTATTATTTAAATAATATTCCCATAAGGATAATCTCTATATAAATAATTTGAAGTAGAAGTTTTACAACTCATACTTGAAAAGAATATTAAATAACCAAAGATATACATATACGAAAGTACTATCTTTATTTGAATAATCGAAAATAAGTTTGATTATCAAAACATTATTCTTTAATAAAATAAAGAATATTATTTAATAAATAAGCGGAGTCAAAAGTCCTCAAATGAATATTCAAAATAATATTCATTAAATAAAATAAACGGAGTCATAAGTCCTCGAATGAATATTCAACTAATATTCATTAAATAAAATAAACCGAGTCATAAGTCCTCGAATGAATATTCAAACTAATATTCATTAAATAAAATAAACTGAGTCATAAGTCCTCGAATGAATATTCAAACTAATATTCATTAAATAAATAAGCGGAGTTATAAGTCCTCGAATGAATATTCAACTAATATTCATTAAATAAAATAAACCGAGTCATAAGTCCTCGAATGAATATTCAAACTAATATTCATTAAATAAAATAAATCGAGTCATAAGTTCTCGAATGAATATTCAAACTAATATTCATTAAATAAATAAGCGGAGTTATAAGTCCTCGAATGAATATTCAAAGTAATATTCATTAAATAAAATAAACCGAGTCATAAGTCCTCGAACGAATATTCAAACTAATATTCATTAAATAAAATAAAGCTATCGAATAAACCTTATTCGATTAATAGTTTTGAAACTATATCAATATATATATATATATATATTATACTCGGGAACATCGACTCCCGATTTAGAAATATGTTCACCTTTGGGTCCCCTATACTAAGGGTATACGCAACTACTGCTTATCTCTAGCATAGGTATTATGCAACTTATAAGCAATTGAATCAACAGATATATATCAAGATTACGAAACAGACATGCATATATACCATATCACATGCATATATCACAAGATAATGCATATACATATATTTACATCACAACAACAGTATAACGAGTAGAAAACTTGCCTGAGTGCTCCCGGATAGACTTAAGCTTAGAGTGGGTCCGATACCCTATGAACAACAACATAAGTTGGAATTAAACCCCGGTCTCTTAAGAAACTAGACTTTAACCAATTGAATCCTAACGTTCGCTTATGGTCACTCCTACGCTTAACGAATCACCAAAGTCGTTCGAGTACCCTCAGCTCCATCATTTTTAATAAATTAACCATTAAGAGTTTTAAGGCGATTCTTTCGCGAGTGTCTTACCAACTGCCTAATACACTTTACCTAATTGTTTCATATCCCAACTAGTCATTTAAAGTCCTTAACCAAGGTTTCAAACTAAGGCGAGGGGTAATGGTTCGGTCGCGAAACGCCGTTACTTAAAACGGTCGTTTCTCCTAAACCGTACATCGGATTCATACGAACCACATATCAAAACGAAGCTCGTAACATGAACTATCTAAACATGGCAATGGTCAAAACCTAACAGTGAGTTCAAAGGTTCTGATGTTAAGAACAAAAACAGTCTAAGGTAAATCGGGCATTACGACGGCTATATTTACGCGATTACCCAAATTTATACCACTCCAAATCAACCCACAATCAACTCCAATTCATTAATACAACCAAAATCCATCCATACCATACTATAACATCCCCAACACCTCAAGTTCTCCAATTTAATTATTATTCTCAAACATGAATTAAAACTATACTTAAGTTCATTAATCAATAATTCAAGATTTACAACTCCAACTCATTACAAAACCAACCACACTCTAAGTCTACAAGAATCATGCTTCTCGTGAATCATAACAACAAAACTAAACCTAATATTCAAAGTAAAGTTAGGGTTTGGAGGGGTTATACCTTCCTTGGAGAGTGGAGAATCAATTAACTAGCTTGGAATCACCCTTGAAAGTCCTTATCCAAGCTTAATCTAAACAAAAACTCAAGAATAAAAATTTAAGTTCTTGAAAAACACTATTCACCCTCTTCTTCCATGATTTTTAGGAAGAGATTGAGAATGAATTTGAAGCTTGGATTCATGGGATAGCTATATCTATGTATAAGGAACCTTGGATAATTACCTCATGATTTAACAATGCTTGGATCTTGGATTTTGATTTTTTTCTCCTTGAAAATGAAGAAAATCCAAGAGCTTCTTGTTGGATAATGAAGTCAACTTTGTGTTTTGTGATTTGTGATTTGTTTTGCTTGGTTTTTTTGTTTTGTTTTGCTTAATTACCTTTTAACCATGGTAACTTTTGCATGGCCAAGAATCAACCAACAACACACTTCCTTTTTGTCATGCTTATGTCACCTTGTTATGTCATCCTCCCACACTTGTCCTCTTCTTATTGGTTTGATGACATCATCCTCACTAACCTCTTTGATTAGCTTCTAATTACTTGGCTAATGACCGCTGATTTGTTATACGGTTCGCTTAACTTTCATTTTCGTTTATCGTTTGAGGGATCATACCTGGGATCTTATTACTTGGGTTTCCTTAACCTTTCTCAATACATTATATTCCTTTTATGATCCTCTCTTATAATCCTTGAATTTAAATCCTTTTCATCCTGTTACCTTATACTCAATTCTTTCGGTATCTGGTGGATTTTCGGGAAAAATCAAAGTGTTTGAATTTGGATTCTGACGATCTTTACATACACTTATATATCATATAGAGTGCTAAAAAGATCTCAGAATAACAATAAAAGAACCCCTACATAGTGAGGCATGAAAAGTTTTCTTATTCAGCAAAATCACTATTCATAAGGGTTTCAAAAAATTCCAAAAATTGGGGTTATTACAGTCTCCCCTCCTTAAAAGGATTCCGTCCCGGAATTAGATAGAAAATGAATAGGGATACTCTCTTAGCATTGCACTTTCTAACTCTCGAGTAAATTTTCCCACATTGCGGTTCTACCACCAACTCTGACTAGTTTGATAACCCTTCTCCTAAGCACTTGTTCCTTTTTCAATCCATAACCCTTCCTGGTTGCTCCATATAAGTTACGTTTGGTTACATGTCTAGGCGCTCATATGCCCCTATTTATCTGGCATCCGAATTGCACTTCCTTAACATTGATACGTGAAACACGTTATGACTTGCTACATGTTCGGGGGTAGGGCTAGCTCATATGGTAACTTCCCAATACGTCTTAATATATCCAAGGGTCCAACAATTTGTGGACTTAGCTTTCCTTTCTTTCCGAACCTCATCAATTCCATTTTAAGGAAATACTTTTAACAATACAAGGTTCTCTCTTTCATACTCTTTGTCCTTTCATTGTCAAATCAGCATACTTCTTATGTCCATCTTGGGCTACTCCCAGCCGTCCTCTGATTAGATCTATTATATTCTTGGTCCTTTGGACCACTGCTGGTCCGAGCATCTTGCGCTCTACAACTTCATCCTAACATAAGGGAGATCGACATTGTCTTCCCTCAAAGATCTCATAAGACGACATCTCGATACCTGACATACGATCTATTATCGTGAGAAAACTCAATCCACGTTAAGTGATCATTCCAAATTCTTTCAAGTCTATTGCACAGACTCTCATTATAGCTTTTAGCATTAGAGCTTTTGCTTCTCAATACCCATTCTTTTCCAATTCGTAATCGCTACTATATTCCGTTCCTAATATTATACTGGTTACACCTTTGCTCATTAGCATTCTATAACCTTTTAATACACGCGTCAACCTTAGTATCATGAATGTGTTTTCATTCCGAATACCACCATATTCATACTACTCCTTTTTTAGCTGTTTCTATTTTCCAAAGTTTGATCAATCATATAGAAGTAAAAGAATTTATTGAGAGATCACTATGACCATGAACACTTGTTACATCGCATAGTTAGTACAGAAGGTGGCCAGCCTTTAGTATTTGACAAGCAATTAAACAACATGTGGTATCCTACTAGGCTTCAATCACACAGATAGATAGTCATTCGGCAATACCTCCCCTTCTGGAAGGGTTATTCTTCTCAGCTTATATGAAATGAAAAGGAGAGAAAAGAATGAATTGAAGAGAATTATATATATATAAAATATACTGCCATAAAATATCTGGCTTGGAATCTACCCTTGAACTATAGAGGTTTGTCATAGGAGAACAAAACATATATGTATTTATATCAACATCAAGTATTATAGCATCGTATTTCACATGCCTAAATATTTTCGCTATTCCGTCCATCATTCTATGGACCCATGCTCTTCCTCGAGCTTATACACGATCACCTTTGAAACTCCCTCGATATCGAAAATCAAATCTGGGATCTTATTCTAGACATCATCGTTACTAGAATTTTATGCTTGCACCGCAACCTTCCTCGTATAGTAACGATTATCTATTGATAAGAAGGAATAAATATTCAATAGGTAAATAATCGACCTAGTTTTTCTATCATAGATAACTTATACGTCAACATGACCTGATTAGTGGTACTCAATCTCAACATCCATTCCAATACAACTCTCACGGTTGTAATCAGATCATTACTCGCAGAATCATTGCTGCATTACTATGGTCCACCACTGACCTACTGTCGTCATTCACTTTCCTTGAAATCTTAATATCTAACCATATGGAGTCCATACATGTAGTATAGAATTCTTCTAAGGAGTTAACATAATCACCATTCATAATTCATGAAGAACACTCCAAATTCTGACGTACTTTCATGACATGAAGCAGATAAAATTGCAGAAGAGTTTTAATCAAAGCAACGATAGCAGGTTAATACCATTCTTAATCATATGCCTTAAATAGAAGACTTAACTCAAAGGCTCGTCTAGTCCTTTTTGAAACATGTTCCTGGCTTATCTCAAGATAGTACCTTCTGAGATAGATAGCCCGCTCATGGCGATTACACGAAATAAACCTTTACCAACTACTATTACGGTTGGGTATTGCACAGTCATCAGAAGGAATGTCAATCTTCCAAACCATAATACAACCTTCACGGCTTTAACCATCATCACTGTATTCCTTTGGCACAAGCGTCTATAATTATCCTCTTACCTTTAAAGTGTCGGCCACCTCTTTGGCCTTTCCTGATAGTAAAATTTCCTTACAGTCAATGTCATTTTAACCACCTCCAAATAAATTTTCTACCTCATTTCAATCACTGCTTATGCGAAGATGTTTTCCTTAAAATCTGATGAGTAAAAAAATATCACCATTTTTCCATAAGTTATTGCCTCAGTCTTTAGAGGTTAATCACTGTCACGACTGACTCTCAATCATACTTAGAACATCTTTTATCTTAGGTCCTAATTGCCCTGAACAATTTCGACCATTACTGGTTCGATCCATACTTTCTCGTGGTTTAACACGTGCCCCACTTGGCATCATTATAATTACGTCATATTTCCTTTATCAACATTTCTATTCTTGAGAATTTTGAATATTACCTTTCTCCTTGTAAAACCTCTAAGGTTATCCTTGAATCGTTCCTTCTGTATTCCCTAGATACAGGGCATATCAAGATACCATTTATTAATACCAGAATCATTGTCTATATACTTCTGAAAAATTTCTCCACTGATCCTTAAAGGTTGTTATTACCTTAATCCTTTCCAATTCATACTGTCAAAACTCATACTATCCCTATTAAGGGTGAAATGCCAACCTTTATGCATTCCCCTAGGATTCATTTTAAGTTACCGATGTTCTATCCTTAATTCCACCTTTAAAAAGGTACATGCATCCTTCCATGGATAAATCAAGTCATATATCCTTGATAAATTATCTTATTCATCATTCCCACCTCGATAGTCTATACCTAATTTCATAATAGCATCCTTATTCAAATTGAGGTCAATCCATATGGCCTCCAAAAGATAACAATGGTTATCCGCTTTTCTTGCCTAATTTGGTAACGATAACAAGGATGTTCTGGAAGATATTGGTCGTGTTCAACGTGAACTTCTTCTTAATAATTCCTTATTTACTTTTGTTGTTTATCTCAACAGTCATCTCAATGTTGGGATATCTTTCATACCTGGCGTCTCCCTTTCTGGGTATCAAGCCACATGTGTTACTTATACTTCACATTCTTGAAGGTCACTTCCTTCATCCAATTCTCCTAATTTCTTACTTTCTTGTCTCCTCAGTCTATCCGCGTCTCATTATTTATCCTTCGAACTATCTCAAGGTTTCCTCGAATCCTCCCAACTTATAGGGGATAAAATATATGTATCTCTTATTCCTTCAATCCATCAGCTTTAACTCATGGTGAATCACTCTCATCCTGACGATTACATACTTTTCTACTTCTATTGCTACGAGTCTTTAGGGTTTCCTCATACCCAACTCCCTTATCATTCCTCAAACTCTATTGCCTTTATAATCCTTTCTATTACAATCATTTCATGAACCCACTAATCATTGACTTCAAACATCACGTCGTTCTGGGATTCTAGTCCTCAGAACAAATCTTGACAACTTTTACAACTTAGATTCATAATTCATCATACTCGTCCGCCTTTGTTCTGGCTCTAAAGCTTTTACACTCTCTCCATAACCTTGGGAATTACTTTCCCGAAAACAATTGACTGAACTTTAATCAGTTTATTATAATCTCTTGCTCCGTGCCTTCCTTGGCCTTTCACCAGCGGGTGGCCTCTCTCTTAGGAGGGTAAGTGACAAAAACAGTCTTTTGTGATTCGTCCATCATTTAGAATCTCAAATGATTCCTATATTTCCTTTAGCTAGGCTCTCGCCTCTACTGGGTTCGCTTGTTCCTTGGAACTCTGAGAGCTTGCGACTTAAAGGTCCTGAAAGAATTTCCCACCGTACTGTCTCCTCAGGGTGGTGGTTGGGGATAATAGTCTAAGTTCTTTTTTAGACAGGTCCATGAATTGCCCAATAGGAGTACCATCCTGATTCTCCCTATCTTGTTCAACTTCTGTTTTCTCAGTATGAAATGTTCCAACCTTCTCCCAGAATCGGGGTTATCTTATACGTTAAAAATCCTTGTTTTCCACTTCTTTATGTTATGGGTTCCTTCTATCTTGATGTCAACCTTCCTGACTATCACGTTCAGGGTTTGCTCTAAATCTTATTCCTCAAACAAGCTTTCATCTAAGATCTCATCTTTAAGCTCTTGAACATTTGGAACCCAAATTCTGTAGGAATACCTCATTATTCACTTATCATCTTTCTCGGTATTAATCTTTTATCTAATTGTTGGCTCTCTGCCTTCATTCATCACTTTTTCTGGCATAATATGTTCTTTTCCGATAATTCGGACTGTATTGCAATCTCAAACAGCTTTTCGGTACCGGCTCCGGTTACCTTCACTTCTATTTCCATTTTCTCAAAATCTCTTATAACTCTCCCAAGGACATTATCATCTTGAGTCTCTCCTTTCTACTAAGTGCATCAGCCACCACATCGGCTTTCCCCGAATGATAAAGAATCTCCCAATCATAATTCTTGATTAGCTCAAACCGCCTCCTCTAGCGTATGTTGAGCTCTTTCTACGGGAAAATGTACTAGAGCACTTATGGCTTAGGTAAATCTCGCACTTCTCTCCATACAAGTAGTGCCTCCAATCGTTAGGGCAAAACTATTGCCACGAGCCCAAGCTCATGGGTGGGGATATCAAATTTTATATTCCCTTAATTTTCTTGACGCGTACGCGAGTACCTTGTTGTGCTGTATAAGAGCACCCTAATTCCTTATGCGAAGCGTCAATACAAATCACAAAATCTCCTTTTTTCATCCGGCAATGCCAACATAGGGGCCATCACCAATCTTTGCTTCAGTTCTTGAAAGCTGTTCTCGCATTTCTCTGTCCATTCAAACTTCTCAGTCTTACGAGTAAGCCGCGTTAAAGGGCTACTATCTTTACAAACTTCAACGCACCTCCGGTAGTGACCAGCCAATCCTACCTCTGGTAGTCGCCCTAACCATAGTCATCAATTCCTCAGTGGTCCTTTATTCATTCTTGTCAGGATCCTCCACGGGATTCTCCCTAGCAACAATCCCATCTAGGACAACATCCTCAACCGCTACATCCTCAATATGAACATCATCCGGTCCCGCGTTAGGACGCTCTATCGGATCCATAATCTGATCTCCAATAAGTAATAAAACATCATCGCGTTGTTGCTCCTCAACCTCAGGGTTCGGAGTCCTGCTACAATATACGATAACGAACTACACTTCTATCATGATATTTATAAGGGTTCCAATAAGGGTCTTAACTGTCAGTACTACATTAGGTAGTCCGACTATGAACTTGGCAAGAGTTCTTATTTATCTTAGTGAACTTATTATTTTAACGTCACTTCATCTCTGAGGTTTATAACGCTTAGTTCTGATACCATTTCTGTAACACCCCCCAAATCCGGGGTCGGGGATTCGGGTTGTCACGAGTTCCATTTCCCTTATCAATACTTAATCTTAACAGTCAACCAACTACTGCGTACTGTGACCCCACAATATACACACACACACACACCACAAGTTATAGTCTCAGAGACGAATACCAAAAATAACACAAGTCATTTTATTCCACAATTATAAACCATTTCACCATAAAAAGGGTTTCTGAATAGTTTACATATTCTTTGCCATTATTACAATTCATAAATATACATAAGTCTGGCACAACAAAAGTTGAAAGCCTAGCCTACTGGTAGCTCCTACCTCAGCTACAACGGCATCAACACCTACAGGAAACTGCGGAACGTTTCCTAACCGCTCACGAATTGGGAGCTTGATCATGTTCATCTTGTCTATTTGTTGTTGTGTGATGAAAGAAGAAAGCAAGGGTGAGCAACAAGCCCACCGAAATAATATGTATAATAATTAACAATATATGAGCATTCTCATAGTACTCATGAAAGTCTTGGTCAAAAGAAATGAACCAAGTTTGATATCTTAATGCGATGAAGTCGCAAAATATCCAGTACATAAGTATATATACTTTTCACAATCTTTGAAATCCTCTGACATGTATAATATACACAGAGTTCCAGTTCATAACTGTATAAAAATATCGTTGCAAGGTGATCTCATATATCTAACCTTCTCTCAACGTTTTTGTGAAAATCTTTGTCAAGCATAAGATAATCATTAACCAGATATAAGTTGAAAAGATGAAGTTACAAGATACTCCAATATACTTATATCTTTTCCGAATACTACTTGAACTACCACCGTTCAAGTTATAATTAGTTTCAAAAGTTCATCACATAGATGAGACTACAAGACAAGATTTGAATAGATTCAATCTTTGAATATCATTATAAATAATGAAGTTACGAGATACTTCATTAAGTCCCGATATATATATACACCTATATATATATATTTCATACACTCCTTGAAAACTTCTGTTATGAAAATTATAAACAGAGTTGCAATATCCAATGAATTTGGAAAGGAGAAAACCTTGGCATAAACCTGATATCTTGCTGATCAGGCAAAGATACCAATAAGTAACCTTTTCTACTAGTAGATGGACGAATTCCCCACTGGTCATCACCCTGGCCGCAATAGGACCTTATGCTGGACTGCCACTCAGCCACTTACGCATTTGATGGACTCCCACTGAGCCACTTACACTTTCATGGACGCCCACTGAGCCCATGTTGCTTATGCCGACTCAAATAGATGAACTTACTTCCCGAACGATGGGCAAGTAATCAAGATATTTCTCAAAACAGCAACCTCGTTGCGAATGTAAAATACACCACTGAGCCGGATCCCTCAGGTTTTAAGCGAGTATTTAAATCCCCTTTGAAAGGAAGATCTTAAATATATAAATGAGCTTTGGGATCCGCTCTAACTTTTAAAAATCATTTTGAAGACTCGAAAACATTTTTAAGAATGTTTGGAGTAATGCTGATTTAATAAAATAAATCAGTCCCGATATATTAGAAAATATCTGAATATTATTATTTAAATAATGTACCCATAAGGATAATCTCTATATAAATAATTTGAAGTAGAAGTTTTACAACTCATACTTGAAATGAATATTAAATAACCAAAGATATACTTATACGAAAGTACTATCTTTATTTGAATAATCGAAAATAAGTTTGATTATCGAAATATTATTCTTTAATAAAATAAAGAATATTATTTAATAAATAAGCGGAGTCATAAGTCCTCAAATGAATATTCAATATAATATTCATTAAATAAAATAAACGGAGTCATAAGTCCTCGAATGAATATTCAACTAATATTCATTAAATAAAATAAACCGAGTCATAAGTCCTCGAATGAATATTCAAACTAATATTCATTAAATAAAATAAACCGAGTCATAAGTCCTCGAATGAATATTCAAACTAATATTCATTAAATAAATAAGCGGAGTTATAAGTCCTCGAATGAATATTCAACTAATATTCATTAAATAAAATAAACCGAGTCATAAGTCCTCGAATGAATATTCAAACTAATATTCATTAAATAAAATAAACCGAGTCATAAGTTCTCGAATGAATATTCAAACTAATATTCATTAAATAAATAAGCGGAGTTATAAGTCCTCAAATGAATATTCAAAGTAATATTCATTAAATAAAATAAACCGAGTCATAAGTTCTCGAACGAATATTCAAACTAATATTCATTAAATAAAATAAAGCTATCGAATAAACCTTATTCGATTAATAGTTTTGAAACTATATCAATATATATATATATATATATTATACTCGGGAACATCGACTCCTGGTTTAGAAATATGTTCACCTTTGGGTCCCCTATACTAAGGGTATACGCAACTACTGCTTATCTCTAGCATAGGTATTATGCAACTTATAAGCAATTGAATCAACAGATATATCAAGATTACGAAACAGACATGCATATATACCATATCACATGCTCCAATATATCGCAAGATTTGCTAATTAACCATCATGCATCTATCACAAGATAATGCATATACATATATTTACATCACAACAACAGTATAACGGGTAGAAAACTTGCCTGAGTGCTCCCGGATAGACTTAAGCTTAGAGTGGGTCCGATAACCTATGAACAACAACATAAGTTGGAATTAAACCCCGGTCGCTTAAGAAACTAGACTTTAACCAATTGAATCCTAACGTTCGCTTATGGTCACTCATACGCTTAATGAATCACCTAAGTCGTTCGAGTACCCTCGGCTCCGCCATTTTTAATAAATTAACCATTAAGAGTTTTAAGGCGATTCTTTCGCGAGTGTCTTACCAACTGCCTAATACACTTTACCTAATTGTTTCATATCCCAACTAGTTATTTAAAGTCCTTAACCAAGGTTTCAAAGTAAGGCGAGCGGTAATGGTTCGGTCGTGAAATGTCGTTACTTAAAACGGTCGTTTCTCCTAAACCGTACATCGGATTCATACGAACCACATATCAAAACGAAGCTTGTAACATGAACTATCTAAAAAATGCAATGGTCAAAACCTAACAGTGAGTTCAAGGGTTCTGATGTTAAGAACAAAAACAGTCTAAGGTAAATCGGGCATTACGACGGCTATGTTTACGCGATTACCCAAATTTATACCACTCCAAATCAACCCACAATCAACTCCAATTCATTCATACAACCAAAATCCATCCATACCATACTATAACAGCCCCAACACCTCAAGTTCTCCAATTTATATTATTCTCAAACATGAATTAAAACTATACTTAAGTTCATTAATCAATAATCCAAGATTTACAACTCCAACTCATTACAAGACCAACCACACTCTAAGTCTACAAGAATCATGCTTCTCATGAATCATAAAAACAAAACTAAACCTAATATTCAAAGTAAAGTTAGGGTTTGGAGGGGTTATACCTTCCTTGGAAAGTGGAGAATCAATTAACTAGCTTGGAATCACCCTTGAAAGTCCTTATCCAAGCTTAATCTAAACAAAAACTCAAGAACAAAAATTTAAGTTCTTGAAAAACACTATTCACCCTCTTCTTCCATGATTTTTAGGATGAGATTGAGAATGAATTTGAAGCTTGGATTCATGGGATAGCTATATCTATGTATAAGGAACCTTGGATAATTACCTCATGATTTAACAATGCTTGGATCTTGGATTTTGATTTTTTTCTCCTTGAAAATGAAGAAAAGCCGAGAGCTTCTTGTTGGATAATGAAGTCAACTTTGTGTTTTGTGATTTGTGATTTGTTTTGCTTGGTTGTTTTGTTTTGTTTTGCTTAATTACCTTTTAACCATGGTAACTTTTGCATGGCCAAGAATCAACCAACAACACACTTCCTTTTTGTCATGCTTATGTCACCTTGTTATGTCATCCTCCCACACTTGTTCTCTTCTTATTGGTTTGATGACATCATCCTCACTAACCTCTTTGATTAGCTTCTAATTACTTGGCTAATGACCGTTGATCTGTTATACGGTTCGCTTAACTTTCATTTTCGTTTATCGTTTGAGGGATCATACCCAGGATCTTATTACTTGGGTTTCCTTAACCTTTCTCAATACATTATATTCCTTTTATGATCCTCTCTTATAATCCTTGAATTTAAATCCTTTTCATCCTGTTACCTTATACTCAATTCTTTCGGTATCTGGTGGATTTTCGGGAAAAATCAAAGTGTTTGAATTTGGATTCTGACGATCTTTACATACACTTATATATCATATAGAGTGCTAATAAGATCTCAGAATAACAATAAAAGAACCCCTACATAGTGTGGCATGAAAAGTTTTCTTATTCAGTAAAATCACTATTCATAAGGGTTTCAAAAAATTCCAAAAATTGGGGTTATTACAATTTTGCACAAAGGGTTCTCTTGATATATAATATATATCTATGGTGGAATCATTCAAATCCACCAGAAAGTTTTTAAAGACTCTTGTTTTTAATTACTTGTGTTTTGATTCACTTAAGTAAGTATTCCGCATTGTGCTAATCAATTCATACTTATATATATTCGAGTTAGAACATTTTTATTTCAAGAAAAATTTTCAGGAATTCCATTCAACCCCCCCCCCCTTCTGTAATTCTTGTCATATTATTAAGGGACTAACAATTGGTATTAGAGCAAGCTCTTAACTTACAAAGAGTTTAAAGATCAAAAAAATACAGCAAGATGAACAAGAAGCACGTTGGAGTCAAGTTCCCCTTTCTGGATAAAGATAATTACCCTCATTGGAAGGTAAAGATGCATCTTCATTTGCTTTCTCAAGATGAGGCCTATGTTGACTGCATAGAAAGAGGTCCTCATATTCCAATGAGAGCTGCAACAAGAAATGAGCCATCAGTCCCCAAGCCAAGGCATGAATGGTCTAATCTTGACATTGAACAAGTCAGGAAGGATAAAAAGGCCATGAATATCCTGTTTAATGGAGTTGATGGAGATATGTTTGACAACATTATCAACTGCAAACCTGTCAAGGATGTTTGGGATACAATACAGATCATATGTGATGGCACTGAGCAAGTTAGAGAAAACAAGATGCAGCTCCTGATTCAGCAATATGAGCATTTTCATGATGAAGAAAGTGAGTCTCTCACTGACATTTTTAGTAGGTTCCAAAAACTACTAAATGCTCTTAAGTTGCATGGAAGGGTCTATCAGACATAAGACTCCAATCTGAAATTCCTTAGATCTCTTCCAGAGGAATGGAAACCAATGATAGACTCATTAAGAAACTCACAAGATTATAAGGAGTTCATTTTGGAGAGACTGTATGGCATCCTGAAAACTTATGAGCTTGAAATAGAGCAAGATGAGAGGATGGAGAGAGGAAAGAAGAAAGGAGGATCCATTGCACTAGTTGCTGAGTTGGAAAAAGAGAAGGAAGTGAAGATGGAAGTTGTTGAGTCAACTTCAAGGGTCTGTGAAAGCAAGGGTAAGGGACTTGCAGCTGAAAATGAAGATTCTTTGAGCCAAGATGACATGGAGGACATTGATGAACACCTAGCATTTCTTTCCAGGAGATTCGCCGAGCTCAAGTTCAAGAAGAACTTTGGAGCAGCTAAGCCAAATAGAAACATGGTGGATAAATCAAAATTCAAGTGTTTCAAATGTGGCTTGGCAGGGCATTTTGCCAGTGAGTGTAGGAAGTTAGATTCCAGTAAGAAAAAGTTTGAGCCTGTGGATTATAAGCAAAAATACTTTGAACTGCTCAAACAGAAGGAAAGGGCTTTCATAACACAAGAAAATGACTGGGCAGCAGATGGTCTGGATGAAGATGAAGATGTCAGCTATGTTAATCTAGCCCTAATGGCCAAGTCTGATGAGACAGAAACAAGTTCTTCAAGTAATCAGGTAATTACTACAAATCTTGCACATTTATCTAAAGCTGAGTGTAATGATGCTATAAATGACATGTCTACAGAGTTATATCATTTGCGTGTTACACTTAAGTCTCTTACTAAAGAAAATGCTAAAATCAAAGAAAACAATTTGTTTTTGAGTGGGAGAAATAATGTGCTTGAGTCTCAGTTCATTGATTTTGAAAAGTTAAGAATTGAGTGTAAAATTGCCAAGGAGGAATTAACTTAGTCCTTGAAGAAAGAAGAAATTTTAAAGAAGCGGCTCGAGCGTGAACAATAGGTGATTATGGCATGGAAAACATCCAGGGATGTCCATGCTCAAATCACCAAAGTTCAAGGAATTGAGTCTTTCTGTGATGCAGCCTAGAAAAGGAACAAAGAGAAACTAGAACCAAATTTGGTGGATGGAGTGCTAACAGATGTAGACTCGACGGATGATGAGGATCATCCGTCGGATAACAAAAAGGGTTATCCGTCGAATGATGAAAATCCTCATCCGTCGGCTGTGAGCAAACCTATCAGTAAAGCCAAACTTGTTAAGCTAAATGAGAAGTATGGGTCTATTTCCAAGAACTTTGTTTCAGGAGAATCGAGTCAAGTTAAGAAAGGGAAAAGGCCAATGTTGGTCACATGACTGTCAAACAGTTAAGTGACAGACTTGAAAAGATAGACGTAAAAATAGAGACTAAAAAGAAAAACAATAGAAATGGTAAAGTAGGGATTAACAAACACAATAACTACACACTTGATAAATATGCTCCTAGAAAAATATGTGTCAAGTGTGGTAGTGTAAATCATCTGTCTGTTAATTGCAAATCTTCCATGCCTACTTCCATGTCTGTGCCACCTCACTTTCCAAACATGAATGCCATGTCTCCCATGCCTATGAATGTCAAGTCTACACAGAATATGAATGCACAGTTTGCTAACATGCCATTTGCACCTAATCCTTATTATGCTGCATTTAGTATGCCACAAATTCCATTTAACATGCCATACTGGAATAACATGTTTACTAATAGCATGCCATTCCCTGTTAATAATAATATGCATGATAATTCTGTTACAATGAATGGTTTCAAAGGTCCAACTAAAATGACCAAGGATGAATCTAATTTCTCCAAGTCAAATGAGATAAAGCCTTAGAAATAGAGAAAGAAGGCTAACAAGTCAGGACCCAAGGAAACTTGGGTACCAAAATCAACTTGATTTGATTTTGATGTGTGCAGGGAAACCGAAAGAATCTTTGGTACTTGGATAGTGGTTGTTCAAGACATATGACTGGTGATTCTACCCTGCTCACAGAGTTTAAGGAAAGAGTTGGCCCAAGTATTACTTTTGGAGATGACAGCAAGGGTTATACTGTGGGATATGGCTTGATTTTCAAGGACAATGTCATCATTGAGGAGGTTGCCTTAGTGGATGGTTACAAACACAATTTGTTGAGTATCAGCCAGCTTTGTGACAAAGGCAACTTAGTAACCTTCAACTCAGAAGCCTGTGTTGTGACTAATAAAAGAAGCAACAAAGTGGTTCTCACTGGTGTGAGAAAAGGAAATGTGTACCTAGCTGATTTCAACTCATCTAATATAGAATCTGTTACTTGTCTTCTCAGTAAAGAAAGTCAGGATAAAAGTTGGCTATGGCACAAGAAGCTATCCCATTAAACTTCAAGACCATGAATGAGCTAGTAAAGAAAGAATTGGTTAGAGGCATTCCTCCAGTGGAGTTTTCCAAGGATGGACTGTGTGATGCCTGCCAAAAAGGGAAGCAAATTAAAGCATCATTCAGGAAGAAACTTGATTCATCAATTGAAGAACCTTTGCAACTGCTACACATGGATTTGTTTGGACCAGTCAATGTGTTGTCTATCTCAAGAAAAAGATTTTTCCTAGTAATTGTAGATGATTTCTCAAAGTTCTCTTGGACATTTTTCCTAAAGTCTAAAGATAAGGCTAGTGAAATCATCAACAATCACATAAGACAAGTCAATAATCATCCTGATTTCAAGGTTAGAATAATTAGGAGTGACAATGGAACTGAGTTCAAGAATTCTGTCATGAGAGCATTTTGTGAGGAAAATGGGATTCTGCATGAGTTTTCAGTAGCAAGAACTTCAAAATAGAATGGAGTAGTGGAAAGAAAGAACAGATCACTTATTGAAGCTGCAAGGACTATGCTTGAAGAATCTAAACTGCCAACATATTTTTGGGCCGAAGCTGTTAATACTGCATGTTACACTCAGAATACTTCTCTGGTTAATCAAGCAAGATGCATGACTCCATATCATTATTCAAGAATAAGAAGCCAACTCTAAATTTTCTTCATGTCTTTGGCTATAAGTGCTATATTCTGAGAAATCAAACTGATCAAAATGGAAAGTTTGATGCTAAAGCAGATGAAGGAATTTTTGTTGGATATGCTGTTGGTAAAGCATATAGAGTCTACAATCTAAGAACCAACATTGTTGTGGAATCAATACATGTTGTGTTTGATGATAAAAAGATTGAAGGACTACAAGATGGAGATTACTATGAGAGCCTCAAATTCGACAATGTGGAGATGGTTAGTGATGATAGTGATGATGAAAGTGATCAAGAAACTGTATCTAAGGATAATGCAGACAAATCCACTACCAATGAAGCACAAAACTCAACATCTGTCGAGTTGCATAATGCTTCATCCGTTGGGAGGCAATCTGCGTTATCCGTCGGGAGACAACCAGCTTCATTCGTCGGTACTCAAAACTCACCATCCGTCGGGTTATCAAGAGAAGCTGGAAATTAAGATAGATCACCTGTAGAAAGTTCCCCTTTCTCAAATCAAAGATCCACAAACTCAGGGGGAGTTTCTAACAATCAAAACTCAATCACACATCAAGACAACACTGAGGCCTCTTCATCTAGAGCTAATCTACCTCAACAAATAAAATGGACAAAAGATCACCCCTTTGAGCTTATTATCGGTGATGTTTCTTCTAGAGTTCAAACCAGGAGAGCAACTCAAGAAGAATGCATATACAGTAGCTTTCTTTCCAAGGAAGAGCCAAAGAAGGTAGAACAAGCTTTGTTGGATCCTGATTGGATTTTAGCTATGCAGGAGGAGCTAAACCAATTTGATAAGAATAATGTATGGAAGTTGGTGCCCAAGCCTAAAGGAAAGAATCCAATAGACACCAAATGGGTATTTAGAAACAAGATAAATGAAAATGGCATAGTAGTCAGGAAAAAAGCTAGATTGGTTGCTAAGGGCAATTGTCAACAAGAAGGAATAGATTTTGATGAAACATTTGCTCCTGTTGCAAGACTTGAAGCCATCAGAATCTTCTTAGCCTATGCAGCCCATGCCAATTTCAAGGCCTATCAAATGGATGTCAAAAGTGCCTTTCTGAATGGAGACTTGGAGGAGGAAGTCTATGTCAGTCAACCTCCTGGTTTTGAAGATCCAAATTTTCCAGAACATGTCTATTATCTTTTGAAAGCACTTTATGGACTGAAGCAAGCACCTAGAGCCTGGTATGACACTCTATCAAAGTTCCTTTTGGAAAATCACTTCACAAGAGGTACCGTAGATAAAACTTTGTTTTTCAGAAATGTTAATGGCTCTAGTATACTTGATCAAATTTATGTAGATGATATTATTCTTGTTAATGGCTCAGAAATGTTAATGGTTCTAGTATACTTATCAAATTTATACAGATGAGAAACTTTGCAAACAGTTTGCCAAACTGATGCAAAGTAAGTATGAAATGAGTATGATGGGAGAACTGACTTACTTTCTTGGTTTACAAGTTAAGCAAGTTAGTGATGGAATATTCAATAGTCAAACTAAATACATTTTTGATCTTTTAAAGAAGTTTGATCTAATGGATTGCACATCTGCAAAAACTCCCATGGCCACTGCAACTAAGCTTGAATTAAACACTACTGAAAAGTCTGTGGATATTTCAAGTTATAGAGGCATGGTTGGCTCACTTTTGTACTTAACAGCTAGTAGGCCAGATATAATGTTTGCTACATGTTTATGTGCTAGATTTCAGGCTGATCCTAGAGAATCTCACTTAATAGCTATTAAGAGAATTTTTAGATATCTCAAGGGAACACCAAAACTTGGCATTTGGTACCCTAGAGATTCTGGTTTTGATCTAACTAGTTATTCAGATGCAGATTATGCAGGTTGTAGAATTGATAGAAAGAGTACAACAGGAACCTGTCAATTTCTAGGAAATAAGCTTGTGTCCTGGTTCAGTAAAAAGCAAAATTCAGTTTCCACTTCTACAGCTGAAGCTGAATATATTGCTACTGGTAGTTGCTGTGCACATATATTATGGATGAAAAATCAACTGCTAGACTATGGTTTGCAAGTCGAGAGGATTCCTATTTTCTGTGATAACATAAGTGCAATAGCCATCACTGAAAATCCAGTACAACATGCAAGGACAAAGTACATAGATATCAAGTACCACTTCATAAGGGAACATGTAATGAATGGTATTGTGGAGCTACATTTTGTTCCAAGTGAGAAGCAGCTTGTAGATATCTTTACCAAGCCACTGGATGAATCCACCTTTTCAAGTTTGGTAAGTGAGTTAGGTATGCTTAATTATTCTTAAATCTATATGAGTTAATTTGCAAGTTGAAATGTAGCAAGAAATTTAATTGATTTCTCAGTCAAGGATGAAATTTTGGCTAGGTCAAAATTTACATCTCGACGGATGATCTTTATCCATCGAGTTTGATCATCCGTCGGGATACTATTTGCTAATAAAAATCAATTATTTTTCTGGAATATTTTATGTCTCGACGGATAACCGTTTATCCTCATCCGTCGAATTGTCTTAATCTTAGCCGTTAATTCCCTGTACATTATCCATTGAGTATACTTACAGTTTGTAAGCATAACACGACGGATAATGGGTGGAATTTTTACAGTTTATTTTTAAACGGCTATTTTAGGCAATTTCTATTGGTTACTTTATTTTACTTTATTATTTTTCACAGTTATTTTTGAGAGGGTATAAAAGCTTATTTCTTTTCAATCACTTTTCTTTTATCACTCTCAATTCAACTGCTCTAATTTCATTCTCTCTCAAAGCACTTACTCTCTTTCTCTTCAAGCTCTTATTCTCTAACAATGGCACCTGTTGTAAAGATAATGTCCCAAACTGGGTTCATTTATGAGAAGAACAATTTCACTGCACTGGTTAACAAAGGAATTCAGCAATCTGGTGACTATCACAAGATGATGGACTTTGTGAAGAATTGCAAGCTCAATTTTGCCATGCTGGAATCACCCACAATCTTCTGTGAAGTTGTTGAAGAGATGTGGACCACTGCTACCTACAACTCAACAGATAAGACAATCACATTCACCATTAAAGGTAAAGAGTTCTATATTAATAGTAATGTTATAAAAGCATGTTTCAAGATTCCTGATAACACTGTGACCTCACCATACACTGACACTGATATTATCAATATGCTTAATTCCATGAACTATGCTCTTTCTACTTCTAAGTTAAGTGATATTAGGAGAATGGGTCTTAGGAAAGAATGGAGTTTTATGTGTGATGTTGTGACAAAGGTCTTTTCAGGTAAACTCAGTAATTTTGTTTCAATCAATATCTCAATGCTTAACATGCTATACATGCTACTTACAGATAAATTCTATAATTTCAGTGACCTTGTCCTGTTTGAGTTAGGCTTTAAGTAGGAAAATTAAATAAAAGAGGTAAAAATGTGTATTATGCTAGATTCTTTATGATGTTAGCTAACCACCTATGTGAAGAGATTGTGCTTGAGAACCCTAACAATAAACTAGATTGTTGGGTTTACGAGAGAAGGCTCATTGCAGATTTGAACAGGGCCAATCATTACAAGGATGTGCCATTATTCTATTTTTCTGTAATGCAAGCACCTCAGGTAAGTGAGGTAAGTTCATCTATCCCTACAAATATTCAAACCTCAACAATTTCTTTGAGTTCTAGTATGGCTATGGAAACTGTGTCAATGTCCAAACAGTTGCCTACCCAAGCTACCAAAACTACAAAAATTTTCAAACCCAAATCAAAGAAAGCCCCCTCTGGTATCTCCCAAAAGATGTCAGTTGAAAAATCCACTAAAACCAAAGAGGGGAGTGTGAAGGAGGGTAAGATAGGTGAGGGAAGGGGTGAATATAAAAGAAACCCCAAGAATAAGGTTGGAGAGTTGAGTGGATCCCAGCCAAGCCACACTGCAGTTTCCCAACAAACTGTAATGCTTAAAAAGGATAAAAGCTCATTTCTAGCTGCATCCTCCCAAAAGGATGTAGTTATTGAACAAAGCTCTCAACCAAGAGCACAGGCCAAGAGGGTTAGGGACACAAGCTCACCCCAAACTTATGCCAGAAAGAAGAAATCTAAAACCCTTGGGGATGCACAGGGTACACACTCAGTGCAAACTGGTGCAACAGACACAGTCATTGTACCTTCACAAGTTAAGTTTGATGTGACTTCAATAAATGTGGAGTCACAGCCAAAATCTCTAGTTATAGAAGCACCTCAAACACCAAACTCACCAACAAATTCTCTGGATATGGATATGATAAACACATCAATTCCTGATTCCCCTTCTTTAACTCTGTTGGGGAAGCCAAAATATAGTGCAAGAGAGCATCACCTTTTAGATGATTTATTGGCTCACTTGCCAATTCTTTCAGGAACTGTTGTATCATCTGTGCCCAAAATATCTTCAATCAGCACAGAGTCAACAATAGTTTCTATTCCCAGCTTATTCATTTCTACTCTCTCGACGGATATTGCTCATCTGTCGAGTAGTGATTGTATCCCGACGGATAAGCTTAACAGCAGTTATCCGTCGGATAGCAAAACCACTCACTCGATGGATATCACTCATCCGTCGAGTATCTCTGTGGCGCCCCAAAACCTGGGGTCAGGAGTCTCGGAAGCCACGCCATCTAAACTCACACAACTCACACTACAATATGTAAATACTCACACTTCACAACCCCACACTTATCACATACACACTTACATGTTATTGTCTTGAAAATGAACCATCATAACTAGAGTAATTTTATTACAACCCAAATATCATTAGTCTTACTGGGGAATGACCTTTAGGTAAGGTTAGTCCGCCGGCCAAATATACGTTTCTTGTTTCTTACCTTACATAAATCATACTTATAAATAAGCCAAACTATAGACAATTGAAAACTAATCCAGCTTATTCTGGCTACCTGAGGTACAGCACCAAACAATCTACGGAACAGCTGGCCATTTTCTACCCGTTTCCTGGCTGTGGTTCTCATGGCAGGCATCTTGATTCACTGTTGTGTTGTGTCAATTTAAGAAAACAGGTGTGAGCTATAATGCCCAACATAATAATGTACAGTATGGAAATGACTGTATGATAACATCATATATGATATTTATATTTTATTCGAAAATAGTTTTCCTTGGTGTTACACACCTTCTTACGAAAACAATTCTTTAAGGGATTTTAATATCCTGCGAATACCTTAATAGTAATCCCAGCACCTAGGCTTGGGTTACGGTATTGCATCACAATTCCAACTGGAAGGGTTTGGACATTCACTGGAGCCACCGCATACGATGATCAGCTGTACTGCGATAAAGTAACATTTTCTACTAGTAGAAGGACGAAACCGTCATCTCTCGGGTATCACCCTTGCCGCATTCGGGCTACGTGTCCCATTTTCGGGTATACACATACTTCACAAGTTCCTGAGTACACTGAGTACCTTCGCCCGAGGTACCTTTGGTAGTCCATCTAGCACACATAGTACCAGAGTCTACCCCTCTATTCTCCTTTAAAAGAATTCTATCAATCTCGAGAACTCGAACCACATCGAAGTTCCCCAAGCGTTTTGCTTGTTGATAGAAATAGCTTATCTCTCTAAGATATAAGTGTATATATATGTATATACATACTTCCGAGAATTTCGGAGGAACTACTAAGGATGTGAGTTGACCGTTGTCAACAGATAATTAATAAGGGGGAAAAGTTTCTTCTTGAAACTATATTCAAAATATTAAATAAGTCGGGATAATATTCACCGACGAACTGAAATTATTCGAATGATATTCTGAAATCAGAAAGTATATTTTGAATCAGGATCTATGATTTTTAAGTCAATAATAACCCTTTAGTAAATAATTAAATGATGATTGATAAAAATTAAACCTCGAATGAGTTTATTTTCTAAAAGAATATTTAAAATAGTATTCCTCAACTAGTTTGTGTCTATATAATTTAATAATCTATAATGATTAATCGGGTTTGAAATAAACGTTGGAGTATACTTCCCCCATAATAAAGGAATAAGTATATAATATTTGTTATTCGAACAATAAAATATAGTTGAGGGAATATGATCGTTGGGAAATCGTTTTAATAAAAGTTCGAGGTGTTTTAATGTTTCGTAAGTGGACGATGAGTCCCTTTAAAACGTACTAATATGGACTTATAACCGTCCCATAATATCTCCGGAATAATACCCAGGTTTTATCTTAAATCCCGACCGACTCTCGATCTTATATAATACGTCACGCCTTAAAGCGAAATATCATTTCACGATATATACTTATCGTACAACATCGCTACATTATGCGAAAATTCAACAACTACGTATCATGGAAAACATGGTATTTATGCGATGATAGTAAAACAATCCTTTCACAACACAACAGTAAAAATGGAGTTGGGTTTGTAAACTTGCCTGGGTATCTCGAGGTGGAGGATGCTCTAGGTTCCGCTCGGAAATCTTTAACCATAAACACATTTCATTTCGTTAGGTTCCGTTCTAATTTACGGCAACTCGCACTCATGCGCTACTTATTATGCACCCTCTCAACTCATACTAACCTTAAAATTCCTTTAAGTCATATTCACATTATGGTCACTTCATTTTCCTAAGTATCTTGGGTTCATTCTCATTATCGTCGTCAGCTCCGCTTAAGGATTCTTACGGTTTCTACTCACGGGCTCTCGACTCCGACATTTTTATAAAATTGAGAAATCATTATTTTCACTTGAAATTTTTATGACAGTTAGGAAACTCAATATGTTACTCTCTATAAATATTTCATGATTTATGAACACTTTTAAGTCTATCCTTTATATTTTCAAAATTCGTAATTCGTAGCAGTTTTTGTCGCGTAAATCACTCTTACTCAAACGACCATAACTTTTGATCCGTAAATCGGAATCAAGCGATTCAAGCGCCTAAACGATACTTATAACATTTTCCATCCGAAACAAAGGTTATTTTTCAAGAATCTACAGTTTACAACTTCGGGACTTTCTTCAGAAACTTAAAGTTACAATTTGTTGGTTTTAACGAAGTTACATTTACGATCGGAGTTTCGTTTACGCCCTAACTATCAACACAACCACCAACAATCATCATATCATTATCAACACAGAAACTCCTCTCAAGAACATCATTTTCTTGAGGCAACAACTGTTAGTCCCATAACAATATGATAAGAATTACAGAAGGGGGATTATATGGAATTCTTGAAACTTTTTCTTGAAATAAAATATTCTACTCAAATATAAATATAAGTGTATTGATTAGCACAATGTGGAATAAAAACTTAAGTGAATCAAAACACAAGTAATTAAAAACAAGATTCCTTAAAAACTTTCTGGTGGATTTGAATGATTCCACCAGAGATATATATTATATATCGAGAGAACCCTGTGTGCAAAAATGCTCACAGCTGCTTACAAATGTTGAACTACTGAGAATACAGAGAAATACTAATAATTTTGCTTACAAATGTTTCTCTTGTTGTGTTCCCAGATCTATGTTTCTATTTGCTACTTCTTGGTTTATATATTACCAAGATTACAAAGTCAAAAGACAGGATGATTATAAAAACTATCGGGTCTAATACTTTGCTACTTTATTCTCTATTACCCAGTTAATAGGCTTCCTCATTCCATTTGCATACACTTCGACGCATGTGACTATGCTGTCACTGTCAACTAATATTTGAATTCTTTATCCGTTGAGTACATGATCATCCGTCGAGTTTATGATCATCCATTGATGGCTTTATTGATCATCCGTCGACTGCTATATTGAACATCCGTTGATAGCCATTTGATCAACCGTCGATGGCTTTGTTAAACATCCGTCAGTAGCTATTTTGGCACTTGACTTAAATTCATTTATGCAGAATTACAAGACATCATCTATGTACAATTAATCAACCTATTCTGCATATCTAGTTAAAGTCAACATGACTAATATGCTACTACAGAATCTATACAAAGGTGTATACAGAAATGTGCTACAGACTCATTATTACATAAGCTACTCACTTGATGGATAATAAGTCATCATCCGTCGGGACTATAATGAGTTATCCGTCGGGACTATAATTCTTATCCGTCGAGTGCTGCATTATTTCACTAAGTAAAATCTACTTAGGTGTTTTGTTCATGTAATCATCAAGTACACAACATATACACAACAATCTCCCCCAATTTATGTCTACTGGAATTGTAGCCATAAATTAAGAGATACTTGATGATAACAAAACACCCTAAACATACAACTCTAAAAGAAAGTAGATAATACTGAAAAGTGCTTCAAATAACAAAATGTAAAAGTTTAGCTCACAGTCATTTTCAAGATGTTCCTCTAGCCTGAGCAGATTTATCTAGTTTCTTGAAGGTCTGGATCTTCTTCCAAGCTTTCTGTTGTTTTCATCAATATGATTTTGGAGCTGCCTGTGGAATTCCAGTTCATTAGATTCTGAGAGATTTAGCTTTCCTTGCATTTCCAAAAGAGTCTCATTGCTAGAGATGCTCAATTGGTCTTCTAATCTGAAGAATCTTCTTACACCTTTGTCATCTATGAACTCCATCAGCCAGTAGGGCCTTACATGCACTCTTCTCCCTGTGTAAGGGATTATTAGAGTCTTTGGGAGTGCATCTTTAGCTCTAACACTCCTTAGTTCTTCAATCTTCTTCAATACTAGTCTTTTTGCAGTGACATTGAACCCAAAGTTCTTCTTGAAGGATGAATAAACTTTAATCAGTATAGCTTGGCTCTCTTGAAGAATCCTGTGAAGTGGCCACTAGATCTCCTTTCCTCCTTTGTACTTGAACACTAACCTTTCAGGTAGGTTTCTGTATGCATCAATACCTCTTACTTCATCTAGTTCATCCAGATAGAGATTTAGATCAGAAAATTCTTTGATATCACACAAGTACAGATAGTCTCCCCTATTGACTTTGGGCTGAGCTTTGACTATAGATTTGGATTTGAGAGGTGACAGCTTCACTTTCGTGACTACTCTTGACTTTGTCCTTTTTGGCTTGCTAAGGATTGGTAGATTGAATTCTGGAATTGGTATGTTCTCCCATTCTATTGGCTCATCCTTGGGCACAATAGGTTCACCATGCATATTCCTGTAGGGATCCACCACCCTTATCTCTTCAAATACCACAGAGGGCTTTGATGCTTGAGTTGTAGCTGGTGTGGATTCCTTAGGAAATTGATCTTCCAATTCCTTGTCAATAATATCCAGTCTCCTTTTAGTTCTTTTAGCCAATTCTTTCTTTCTTGGAGATTTCTTCTGTTCTTCAACTTGCTTCCTTGATTCGGTAGCTTCAGATGGTTGAGAGGGAATTTGTTGTGATGAATTTACAGCATGTAGCTTGGCCAAGATAGCAATCTGCTCTCTCTTCTGTTTAGCCTTTTTAGCATCTAGAGCAGCTTGCTTCTTTTTTTTGCTTCAATCTAGCTTTTTCTTCTCTCTTTTCTTGAGCAAATTGAGGATGTCCAGCCACCACACAAATTTCTTTCCCATTCCTGATAATCTTAGCAATTCTCCTTTTAGAAGCTGAATCAGCTGAATCTTTATAGAAGGTAATTGATCTTGACAGAAGCTTCTTCTCATCAGGCTTGGGTGTCTCATACACAGTGTCCAAGGGGTTCTTCAAGGATGATTTTAAGTAGTTTGCCCTTGGTTTAAGAATCATTTCAGCCTTTGGAGACTTGATGCAGGAAGATTGTCCTCTTTCCAGATAGTTCATGCTCATCTCATTCACACTAATTTGCTTGACTTGAGAGTGATGGATGGCTGACTTAACTGGCTCCTTGACAAGTTCAAACTTCTTCTGTATCTCCTCATCAATCTTCTCCCAGTTGACCAAACTCAACTTTTCTTTCTCAGCAACTTTCAAGTTGGCTGCTGCTGCTTGAATCAGATCTATACCATCTGTGACTGGTGGCTTTGAGATAGTAATTGAAGGCACAATTACTTTACTGATTTGTATCTGAAGCTTCTCCCCCTCACTTGGTCCTTTCTCCCCGTTTTTGTTATCATCAAGTTGAGCTGTGGAGGGGGTTTGAGCTGCCACTAGTTTTTGAAGTAGATTAGTCTATTGGGCTTGATGGAGATGAATGACAGTCAAAGATGCTTCCATGGCTGACTTTCTTGTATCCAAGACATCTATCTTGGTTGACATATCAGAATTTTTCCTTAATTGCCTCTTGATGTCAAGCATTGTAGCTTCTAGAAGTTTAGAATCTATCATGTCTGAAATAGCCTTCTTCATCTCCTCAATATCACCCTTCATAGAATCCACATCTCTAGCATGTTGGAGGCCTTGTATTTGCTAAAGTTGCAGGGAGGCAAGATGTGCCTGAAGGAGCTTCTTGGTGCTTGCATTAGTAGTGGTTTGAAGAGCAGTATTTGTCTGATTGATTAACTGGATTAGGGTTGTCTTGAATTAATGCTCATCACAGTTCTTTGAGAATGCCCATGATGGCATACCTGACCTTGAGCTTGAGCCTACTTCTCCCCCTATGTCCATTGCTTCATCTTCACTATCCCCACTCCCATCTCCAAAGAAATCAGCTGAACCCCCAGTCTCATAGTCCACATCACCAGCTGTAGAAGGCAAAGCTGTGATGGCATCCTTAGCCCTTTGCATAGACTGGGTGGTATGCACCAGATTGAGCATCCTTTCTGCATTGTCATTGCCCTGTTTAGCTAGAATTTGATAAGCTGGAACAGGGTGAGTAAATGCCTCAGCATCAAGGGAAGTAGAATCTATAACAGCTTTAGGATGCTGAGATAGTCCTTCCCTGTCTGCATCCTGGACATTCATTGACTCACTAGCAATGACATCCATCCTTATTGCTCCAGTACCTGCATTTCTCTCATTTTCTCTCTTTTATTGCATCAGGGTCTCATCCTGGCTCCCCACCCTCACACCCTCACCTTCACCTACTATGGTGGGACTCCTCTCACTCCCTTTTGCCAATCCTGATGAAATGGATTGCAGATTTTCACTCATTTCCTCTCCTTTTTCCTGGGAGCAACCCAGACTCTCACTCAAAACACTCTTCTTTCTCAATCCTAAGAGTGACTGTACAACCACTAAATCTTCTGCACTTGAAATAATTGAAGTTTGAAGCTGTGCAGAGATACTCGACGGATGAGTGATATCCATCGAGTGAGTGGTTTTGCTATCCGACGGATAACTGCTGTTAGGCTTATCCTTCAGGATACAATCACTACTCGACGGATGAACAATATCCGTCGAGAGAGTAGAAATGAATGAGCTGGGAATAGAAACTATTGTTGACTCTGCGCTGATTGAAGATATTTTAGGCACAGATGACACAACAGTTCCTGAAAGAATTGGCAAGTGAGCCAACAAATCATCTAAAAGATGATGTTCATTTGCACTAGATTTTGGCTTCCCCAACAGAGTTAAAGAAGGGGAACCGGGAATTGATGTGTTTATCATATCCACATCCAGATAATTTGTTGGTGAGTATGGTGTTTGAGGTGCTTCTATAACTAGAGATTTTGGCTGTGACTCCAGATTTATTGGAGCCACATCAAGCTGAATTTGTGAAGGTGCAGTGACTGTGTCTTTAGCACCAGTTTGCACAGTGTGTGTACCCTGTGCATCCCCAGAGGTTTTTGATTTCTTCTTTCTGGCATAAGTTTGGGATGAGCTTGTGTCCCTAACCCTCTTGGCCTGTGCTCTTGGTTTAGAGCTTTGTTCAATAGCTACATCCTTTTGGGAGGATGCAGCTAGAAATAAGCTTTTATCCTTTTTAAGCACTGCAGTTTGTTGGGAAACTGCAGTGTGGCTAGGCTGGGATTCACTCAACTCTCCAACCTTATTCTTGGGGTTTCTTTTATGTTCACCCCTTTCCTCACCTAACTTACCCTCCTTCACACTCCCCTCTTTGGCTTTAGTGGATTTTTCAACTGGCATCTTTTGGGAGATACCAGAGGGGGCTTTCTTTGATTTGGATTTTGAAATAATAGTAGGTTTGGCAGCTTTGGTAGGCAACTATTTGGTCATTGGCACAGTTGCCATTGCTACTCTTGAACTCAAAGAAAGTGTGGAGGTTGGAATAGTTGTAGGGATGGATGAACTTACCTCACTTACTTGAGGTGCTTGCATTACAAGAAAGTAGAACATTGGCACATCCTTGTGATGATTGGCCCTGTTCAAATCTGCAATGAGGCTTCTCTCTTGAACCCAACAATCCATTTTGTTGTTTGGATTCTCAAGCGCAATCTCTTCACAGAGGTGGTTAGCCAATAACATAAGAAATCTAGCATAGTACACATTTTTACCTCTTTTATTTAACTCCCCTAATTTAAAACCTAACTCAAACAAGACAAGGTCACTAAAATTATAAAATTTATCTGTAACTAGCATGTTAAGAATGGAAATATTCACTGAATCAAAATTACTGATCTTTCTTGAGAAAACCTTTGTAACTACATCACACAAGAAACTCCACTCTTTCCTAAGACCCATTCTTCTAATATCACTCAGTTTAGAAGTAGGAAGTGCATAGTGCATGGAATTGAGCATATTGATTATATCAGTGCCAGTTTGTGGTGAAGTCACATTGTTATCTGGAATTTTGAAACATGCTTTTATCACATCACTATTTATACAGAATTCTTTACCTTTAATGGTTAGAGTGATGGTCTTATCTGTAGAGTTGTAGGTAGCAGTGGTCCACATCTCTTCAACAACTTCACACAAGATTGTGGGTGATTCCGGCATGGCAAAATTGAGCTTGCAATTCTTCACAAAGTCCATCATCTTGTGATAGTCATCTGATTGCTGAATATCCTTGTTCACTAATGCAGTGAAATTGTTCTTCTCATAAATGAACCCAGTTTGAGACATAATCTTTACAACATGTGCCATTGTTAGAGAGTAAGAGCTTGGAGAGAAAGAGAGTAAGTGCTTTGAGAGAGAATGAAATTAGAGCAGTTGAATTGAGAATGATAAAAGAAAAACAATTGCAATGAAATAAGCTTTTATACTATCCCAAAGATAACTGATAAAAATAATAAAGTAAAATGAAGTAACCAATAGAAATTTCCTAAAATAGCCGTTTAAAAATAAACTGTAAAAATTCCATCCATTATCCGTCATGTTATGCTTACAAACTGTAAGTATACTCGATGGATAATGTTCAGGGAATTAACGGCTGAGATTAAGACAATTCGACGGATGAGGATAAACTGTTATCCGTCGAGACATAAAATATTCCAGAAAAGTAATTGATTTTTATTAGCAAATTGTATTTCGACGGATGACCAAACTCGATGGATAAGGGTCATCCGTCGAGATGCAAATTTTGACTTAGCCAAAATTTCATCCAAGACTGAAAGAATCAATTAAATTACTGGCTGCATTTCAACTTGCAAATTAACTCAGATAGATTTAAGAGTAATTAAGCATACCTAACTCACTTACCAACCTTGAAAAGGTGGATTCATCCAGTGGTTTGGTAAAGATATATGTAAGCTGCTTCTCACTGGGAACAAAATGTAGTTCCACATTACCATTCATTACATGTTCCCTTATGAAATCGTACTTGATATCTATGTGCTTTGTCCTTGAATGTTGTACTGGATTTTCAGTGATGGCAATTGCACTTGTGTTATTACAGATAATTGGAATCCTCTCAACTTGCAAACCATAGTCTAGCAATTGATTTCTCATCCATAAAATCTGTGCACAGCAACTGCCAGCAGCAATATATTCAGCTTCAGCTGTAGAAGTAGAAACTGAATTTTGCTTTTTACTGAACCAGGACACAAGCTTGTTTCCTAGAAATTGACAGGTTCCGGTTGTACTCTTTCTATCAATTCTACAACCTGCATAATCTGCATCTGAATAACCAGTTAGATCAAAACCAGAATCTCTAGGGTACCAAATGCCAAGGTTTGGTGTTCCCTTGAGATATCTGAAAATTCTCTTAATAGCTATTAAGTGAGATTCTCTAGGATCAGCCTGAAATCTAGCACATAAACATGTAGCAAACATTATATCTGGCCTACTAGCTGTTAAGTACAGAAGTGAGCCAACCATGCCTCTATAACTTGAAATATCCACAGACTTTTCAGTAGTGTTTAATTCAAGCTTAGTTGCAGTGGCCATGGGAGTTTTTGCAGATGTGCAATCCATTAGATCAAACTTCTTTAAAAGATCAAAAATATATTTAGTTTGACTATTGAATATTCCATCACTAACTTGCTTAACTTGTAAGCCAAGAAAGTAAGTTAGTTCTCCCATCATACTCATTTCATACTTACTTTGCATCAATTTGGCAAACTTCTTGCAAAGTTTCTCATCTGTAGAGCCAAAAATAATATCATCTACATAAATTTGAACAAGTATACTACAGCCATTAACAATTCTAAAAAATAATTTTTTATCTACAGTACCTCTTGTGAAGTGATTTTCCAAAAGGAACTTTGATAAAGTGTCATACCAGGCTCTAGGTGCTTGCTTCAGTCCATAAAGTGCTTTCAAAAGATAATAGACATATTCTGGAAAATTTGGATCTTCAAAACCAGGAGGTTGACTGACATAAACTTCTTCCTTCAAATCTCCATTCAGAAAGGCACTTTTGACATCCATTTGATAGACTTTGAAATTGGCATGGGCTGCATAGGCTAAGAAGATTCTGATGGCTTCAAGTCTTGCAACAGGAGCAAATGTTTCATCAAAATCTATTCCTTCTTGCTGACAATAGCCCTTAGCAACCAATCTAGCTTTGTTCCTGACAACTATGCCATTTTCATCCATCTTGTTTCTGAATACCCACTTGTTGTCTATTGGATTCTTTCCTTTAGGCTTGGGCACCAGCTTCCATACATTATTCCTTTCAAATTGGTTTAGCTCCTCCTGCATAGCTAAAATCCAATCAGGATACAACAAAGCTTCTTCTACCTTCTTTGGTTCTTCCTTGGAAAGAAAGCTGATGTATAGACATTCTTCCTGAGTTGCTCTTCTTGTTTGAACTCTAGAAGAAACATCACCAATAATAAGCTCAAAGGGGTGATCTTTTGTCCACTTCCTTTGTTGAGGTAGATTAGCTCTAGATGAAGAAACCTCATTGTTGTCTTGATGTGTGATTGAGTTTTGATTGTTAGAAACTCCCCCTGAGTTTGTGGATCTTTGATTTGAGAAAGGGGAACTTTCTATAGGTGATCTATATTGACTTCCTGCTCCTTTTGATAACTCGACGGATGGTGAATTTTGAGTACTGACGGATGAAGCTGGTTGAATCCCGATGGATAACACATATTGCCTTCCGACGGATGAAGCATTATGCAACTCGACAGATGTTTAGTTTTATGCTTCATTGGTGGTAAATTTATCTGCATTATCCTTAGATACATTCTCTTGATCACTTTCATCATCACTGTCATCACTAACCATCTCCACATTGTCAAATTTGAGGCTCTCATGGTAATCTCCATCTTTCAGTGCTTCAATCTTTTTATCATCAAACACAACATGTATTGATTCCACAACAATGTTGGTTCTTAGATTGTAAACTCTATATGCTTTACCAACAGCATATCCAACGAAAATTCCTTCATCTGCTTTAGCATCAAACTTCCCATTTTGATCAGTTTGATTTCTCATAATATAGCATTTGTAGCCAAAGACATGAAGAAAGTTTAGAGTTGGCTTCTTGTTCTTGAACAATTGATAGGGAGTCATGCATCTTGCTTGATTAACCAGAGAAATATTCTGAGTGTAACATGCAGTATTTACAGCTTCAGCCCAAAAATATGTTGGTAACTTAGATTCTTCAAGCATTGTCCTTGCAGCTTCAATAAGTGATCTGTTCTTCCTTTCCACTACTCCATTCTGTTGTGGAGTCCTTGCTGCTGAAAACTCATGCAGAATCCCATTTTCCTCACAAAATGCTCTCATGACAGAATTCTTGAACTCAGTTCCATTGTCACTCCTGATTCTTCTAACCTTGAAATCAGGATGATTATTGACTTGCCTTATGTGATTGATAATGATTTCACTAGCCTCATCTTTAGACTTTTGGAAATATGTCCAAGAGAACTTTGAGAAATCATGTAACGCCCCCAAATCCGGGGTCAGAAGATTTGGTCGTCACTATAAAACCTCAATCCAAAATAACCTGTTTAATCAAATAATAAATGCCAGTGGAAGATATTTATCATTTATGACCCCAAACTAATCCAAGATCTTTTAAGGTTACAGTTCTAGAAACAAGAAATCAAAATTCCACAAATAATTTTTCACTTTCTTTTAAAACTCTTTTCAACAAATACCAACTCAAAACTAAACCCACTAGTATAACTTCGAAATGAAGTATACTAGGCCCAAATAAAATACACAACTATAATATAATATAATATAAACAACTTTATACAATAAAACTTACACTAGCCCGCAACCCTGGATCAATCACCTTCCAAAAAGCTTCGTCTTTGCTTCCTCGAATTACGCAGCTAAACAGCGCAAGCTAATCCTCACTGGAGGTTAAATTTGAAAACAGGCAAGTATGAGCGAAAGAAATGCTCAGCAAGTTAATTATAACATATATAGGGTCGTCTTGATATAAAACCGACATCTGCATCAGCGCAGAACATTTAAAAATCATAATTGCTGAATCATAAAATTATAGTAGTGGAACCCCAGAATTGATTCCTTAATTGTATTCAAAAACCCTTTTATATTTTCCAGCGACGTGCTTCAGCAATACTTTGAATCATAACGAGAATAAAACTCGTAAAACAGTGTTTACGGAAATATCGTAAACCACAATAACATGAAATAATGATTATGGATTGAATCATAAACTTTACTCAAAACTCAACTCTTGATATTAATACTTATTTTGTTGTCATATCAAATTAGATATCAATACGAACTTTGATGCTCACAACACCCATACTGAAGTCAACATCAATCATCTATACTAATACCACCTTTGATATTTAACAACAACGTAAGTATCCACAAAATCAGAAACTGAATCAAAGCCACAATTCACTTTTAATCCAAAACAGAATCAGTACTTTTAATCCAAAAAGAATCAGTTGATAAATTATTTATTCTATGAATATCAAAAATGATATGATAATTTAGATTAGGATCATTCTCCGACGGACGTACTATCACATGCTGATCAGCCCGTGTGATAGCACAAGGTCATGATTCATAGAAACGTGACCCCAAAAACACGAGTACTCAAACAAAAAGGCATAACTAGCCTGTGGCAAAATGGTGTCATAATATTCATATGGCACTTAGAAATAGCCCTCCGCTGGACCGTCCGTCCCGGTCACTTACGCAATTATGATCCAATCTTAAAACCTTTTATTGAAATGGGGTCATGATACTCGACACCCGAAATAATTTTATTCCCCCAATTCTTGGGTAGGAATATTCGCAACCAAATCACTTTTTTCAAAATCCAAAGCATTTATAAATCCGATAATTGGATAAGTAAAATCACTTAGCTACTCTGAATATAGAATAACGGAAGAATACTTGCATAAACAGAATTATTTAATTCAGCGATATGTAAAACATTTATCGATTCTAAACTGAGAATAGGGAAAACAATACTTGCATCAAAAGATTTAAAATAAATATCACTTGAACAATAAGTGATGATAGGGATACTTGCATACTGTGATTCGAAATAAAAATCACTTGAACAATAAGTGAAATCAGGGGTACTTGCCTTTGGGTTTTTAGCAGTTAGTCACACTCGCAAACACGCATCTATTCTGAAATTCTGTCTTAAAACATCACCGTCCTTCTTTTCAACACTTGACTGATATGCTGCTCCTGCGATTGCTAGAAGCCAGATGCCCAATACCATTCCATCTCATTCTTTATCCAACGTCTTGTCCTGATCAACTCGAATGATCCGCATCTATAATTAAAAGATACAACTTTAATTGTCTAAATGATAATTACTTGACGAACTATGCGTCAAAATCCTATCGTCTACCCATACGATAACCCACACATAAATATAACAGACAATCACCGGACCCTTGATCCATATACACACATAATTCATATAACACGTAATCACATAACTCACGTATCACATAATTCATATAACACATGAGTCGTTACGTTTAAAACTGAAATTGGGTCAAAATACGATTTATCGATCAATAATCGACTTAGAATAACTTGTAAAACAAGCGAACTTTCGAAACAAAATGATTTGGGTCTCGAAAGTATTTTTATTGAAAGCGGAATATTTTTCTGAGTCTGTACGCATTCGTTTCGTATTAAACGGACAAACGGTTTATTTAATATGAATTTTTGAACATTTTTCGGAATTAAAACAGGTCTCTGAATCATTTATAACTAAATAATAGTGCTCGAAGACTCGAAATAATTTTATAAGAATTATTGAGCCTGGAAAATAATTTAAAATAATATTTTCTTGGAAATCGGACAGCACCTCCTCTATTTCTCGGACTGCCAGTCGATATCATATCGACACAACCAACAACAATCAACACAATAATTTATATTTACGCATATAAACACTCCAGAAATGAATAACACGGCCACCTGAACCAAAACTCGGACCAAAAGTGACTTCTCCAACAATTTCTAAAAATTATGAAATAAATATATAAACACTAACATGCTATAATATACACAAGTACGAAGGCGGAATTTCGGAATCGTTACCCAAAATAAATTCTGATCAACCCGAAGAGAAAATCTGATGTCCGGAAAATATCTCCAGAAAAATCCGAAATTAATGGTCATAGATATATACACGCTGAGATGCCATGTGGAGTAATCACCACCTCCAAACTCTTTTTCTACGCCCCGAAAATAAATTAAAACGGAAATATAACGGAAATATGCCCCGCAATTTTTCTTCTCAAAACCTTGCAATATATATACCTATGCGTAGGTATCGAAGCGCTGATCGTTTATATATATACCAATTGAAATTTGGATATACGGTTGAGAAGATATGAATTTTTGAAAATTAAAAGTATATAAATAGGGAGAGAGACAGAGAGACAGGGGGAGAAACTTTTTGGTAAAAGGAAATTGGGGGGGGGGGTTTGTTTAGTTCACGGGTGGCAGGTGGGGTGGTGGCCTCCTGCCACGTTTTCTCTTTTGTTTTTTTTTTGTTTTTTTTTAACAGATAACAGCAACGTATCCTTATTTATATCTGAAAATTTTGTTTTGCCCCGCATTTCTCAACTTATCGAATAAACGCGCAGGTAAATAAAATCAGAAAATTACCAAACAAATTCTAAAATTCTCAGAATAATTAAAAACTAATAAAATAAAATTTTTATAATTTTTAAAGCATTTTTGACTTGCGCACTATACCCGCACTATACGATTTAACGAACCGAGCTGCACTTAAAACAAATTCAGAAAATTACAAAAATAGTCTTAAAATATTACAAATATCCCGAAGTTTATAAAAACATAAATTTCGAAATTTTAAAAATAATTTTTGAAACGCAATTTATACCCGCTTTTATCAATTAAACGATTCAACGCGTGGTTAAAATTAATCCTAAAAATTCCCAAAATAATTTTGAAATTCTCAGAATATTTCAAACTTAAATAAATATGAGTTTCATAATTTTTGAAGAATTTTGGAATTAAATATGGATTTTATAAATAAATGAAATCTAAAAATCATACAGGGCTAAATAATTGATGAAATATTGATTTCTAAATTTTATAAAATCCCAAAAATAATTATCGTAATTATAAAGTCATAAAAATATTTTTGAAAGATAATTTAAATATTTATGAAATTAGATTTTCAATAAAATCACTTTTAAAGACAAAAACAAAACGATACGACTCAGTAATTAATAATACAAATAATCCTCAATCACAACTAAGTCACACACAATTAATATTACATACAACACATAGCAGACATAATATCCATCCAATCCCTAATATTACTAAACGAACTCAATTTACCGATATCAATAAATGATCGGGTTTCAAATAAACTTTTGAAATTAATACATTTAAGGAAATATTTTCAGATATTAACAAGGACCGATATAACACTCAACAATTAGCACATTACCAATTAATAACACAAACTCGTCAAATAGGAATAAAACATCCACCATTTTATTCCTTCTAAATCAGAAAATCACATAAACATATTCAAATATTAATAATAATAATTCTGAAAATACGGGATATCACAATCTACCCTCCTTATAAGGATTCCGTCCTCGGAATCAGCAGAAGACAGCACTTAGGGTTTTCTAACCAACTTCCCATTTCTAAATAACCTCAATTTTCCATAATCTTAAACAAATATTGTATTCCTGGTATAATAAAACTTTTACAGGAGCTTCACTGTGTACCATTGTTCCGTCTACATCCTTTGACCAATTCCTCAATAGAATCGCTTTACTGATTGCGAGAAAGAAGAATAGAGAGAAAGATAGAGGGAAGAAAAGAAAGAGAAAGATAGAGAAATAAAGAAACAAAATGAATTCGCTATACACCCCTGATATTTTAATCGCATTGCAATCCACTGTTGCTCTTGATAATCCCATCACATAACCCTGCTTTGACTTGACCAGGATAACTCAGCTTAACTTGATTGGCATACCTTCGAATGTTTGGGATGACAAAATCATGGAATTTCAAAAAGAAAAGAATTTGATACCATAACGGAACCAAAATCTGAATTTGAGAAAAAGTATTGTTGAAATAAAAGAATAACTGAGAGATCAATATGATCAAACAAACTTGGTATTGCGTGTCCAAATTAAGACACTACTAAAGGTTGTTAACCTTCATGTATTCACAATACACACAAGTGATGGCGTCCCATCCAACTCCTATCACACAGACAGGTATACCTTGTGTCCCTTATAGTTAAGGTTGTTCATCTCAGTCAGAATAAAAGAATATCAAAGGAATCCAAAATCAAATGAATAAAAATGAAAAGATTTCAAAGTTGATATTTATGAAGGAAATGAAGTCTAGAGAAAAAAATTCTGGCACCAAATGAGCAAGTGGCGTCACATTATCAAGAAACTATTCACCAAATAAGAAAAGTGGAATTAATTATCATAACTTGACAGAGCTATCAAAACCTGAAAAATAGGCTTCATGACAGCCTCTGGCACATTTAAAACACAGATAGGATTGAAAATGAGTGTTAGGGAATATATCCTCTAACAATTACTTCTTTTTGAGAGATGTCAAAAGGAATTATAGAAAGAGAAGGTATTGCCAAAGTCTTAATATTTATCTTCAATTTGAACTCTCCAGTTAAATCGTCACCCACTTCTAGACACTTCTTCACGTTCCAATGATATCGATAATCTCCATCGTCGTCGAATTGTAGTAGCCTCGAAAGATTCCACCATATAAGTTTGCAGTTTCCCGGAGTTCCATCCAGTTCAGCACAATCATCTCAAACAAATACGCCTTATCTTAACTTATTCGTTGGTACTATATTCAATAGTCCAACAGGAACTCGATATGAGCTCAAACGTCCTCACATAGCTATACACACTCTCATTTCTAGTTTACTATAACCTCAGCTCTGATACAAACCTATAACGCCCCCAAATCCGGGGTCAGAAGATTTGGTCGTCACTATAAAACCTCAATCCAAAATAACCTGTTTAATCAAATAATAAATGCCAGCGGAAGATATTTATCATTTATGACCCCAAACTAATCCAAGATCTTTTAAGGTTACAGTTCTAGAAACAAGAAATCAAAATTCCACAAATAATTTTTCACTTTCTTTTAAAACTCTTTTCAACAAATACCAACTCAAAACTAAACCCACTAGTATAACTTCGAAATGAAGTATACTAGGCCCAAATAAAATACACAACTATAATATAATATAATATAAACAACTTTACACAATAAAACTTACACTAGCCCGCAACCCTGGATCAATCACCTTCCAAAAAGCTTCGTCTTTGCTTCCTCGAATTACGCAGCTAAACAGCGCAAGCTAATCCTCACTGGAGGTTAAATTTGAAAACAGGCAAGTATGAGCGAAAGAAATGCTCAGCAAGTTAATTATAACATATATAGGGTCGTCTTGATATAAAACCGACATCTGCATCAGCGCAGAACATTTAAAAATCATAATTGCTGAATCATAAAATTATAGTAGTGGAACCCCAGAATTGATTCCTTAATTGTATTCAAAAACCCTTTTATATTTTCCAGCGACGTGCTTCAGCAATACTTTGAATCATAACGAGAATAAAACTCGTAAAACAGTGTTTACGGAAATATCGTAAACCACAATAACATGAAATAATGATTATGGATTGAATCATAAACTTTACTCAAAACTCAACTCTTGATATTAATACTTATTTTGTTGTCATATCAAATTAGATATCAATACGAACTTTGATGCTCACAACACCCATACTGAAGTCAACATCAATCATCTATACTAATACCACCTTTGATATTTAACAACAACGTAAGTATCCACAAAATCAGAAACTGAATCAAAGCCACAATTCACTTTTAATCCAAAACAGAATCAGTACTTTTAATCCAAAAAGAATCAGTTGATAAATTATTTATTCTATGAATATCAAAAATGATATGATAATTTAGATTAGGATCATTCTCCGACGGACGTACTATCACATGCTGATCAGCCCGTGTGATAGCACAAGGTCATGATTCATAGAAACTTGACCACAAAAACACGAGTACTCAAACAAAAAGGCATAACTAGCCTGTGGCAAAATGGTGTCATAATATTCATATGGCACTTAGAAATAGCCCTCCGCTGGACCGTCCGTCCCGGTCACTTACGCAATTATGATCCAATCTTAAAACCTTTTATTGAAATGGGGTCATGATACTCGACACCCGAAATAATTTTATTCCCCCAATTCTTGGGTATGAATATTCGCAACCAAATCACTTTTCTCAAAATCCAAAGCATTTATAAATCCGATAATTGGATAAGTAAAATCACTTAGCTACTCTGAATATAGAATAACGGAAGAATACTTGCATAAACAGAATTATTTAATTCAGCGATATGTAAAAAATTTATCGATTCTAAACTGAGAATAGGGAAAGTAATACTTGCATCAAAAGATTTAAAATAAATATCACTTGAACAATAAGTGATGATAGGGATACTTGCATACTGTGATTCGAAATAAAAATCACTTGAACAATAAGTGAAATCAGGGGTACTTGCCTTTGGGTTTTTAGCAGTTAGTCACACTCGCAAACACGCATCTATTCTGAAATTCTGTCTTAAAACATCACCGTCCTTCTTTTCAACACTTGACTGATATGCTGCTCCTGCGATTGCTAGAAGCCAGATGCCCAATACCATTCCATCTCATTCTTTATCCAACGTCTTGTCCTGATCAACTCGAATGATCCGCATCTATAATTAAAAGATACAACTTTAATTGTCTAAATGATAATTACTTGACGAACTATGCGTCAAAATCCTATCGTCTACCCATACGATAACCCACACATAAATATAACAGACAATCACCGGACCCTTGATCCACATACACACATAATTCATATAACACGTAATCACATAACTCACGTATCACATAATTCATATAACACATGAGTCGTTACGTTTAAAACTGAAATTGGGTCAAAATACGATTTATCGATCAATAATCGACTTAGAATAACTTGTAAAACAAGCGAACTTTCGAAAGAAAATGATTTGGGTCTCGAAAGTATTTTTATTGAAAGCGGAATATTTTTCTGAGTCTGTACGCATTCGCTTCGTATTAAACGGACAAACGGTTTATTTAATATGAATTTTTGAACATTTTTCGGAATTAAAACAGGTCTCTGAATCATTTATAACTAAATAATAGTGCTGGAACACTCGAAATAATTTTATAAGAATTATTGAGCCTGGAAAATGATTTAAAATAATATTTTCTTGGAAATCGGACAGCACCTCCTCTATTTCTCGGACTGCCAGTCGATATCATATCGACACAACCAACAACAATCAACACAATAATTTATATTTACGCATATAAACACTCAAGAAATGAATAACACGGCCACCTGAACCAAAACTCGGACCAAAAGTGACTTCTCCAACAATTTCTAAAAATTATGAAATAAATATATAAACACTAACATGCTATAATATACACAAGTACGAAGGCGGAATTTCGGAATCGTTACCCAAAATAAATTCTGATCAACCCGAAGAGAAAATCTGATGTCCGGAAAATATCTCCAGAAAAATCCGAAATTAATGGTCATAGATATATACACGCTGAGATGCCATGTGGAGTAATCACCACCTCCAAACTCTTTTTCTACGCCCCGAAAATAAATTAAAACGGAAATATAACGGAAATATGCCCCGCAATTTTTCTTCTCAAAACCTTGCAATATATATACCTATGCGTAGGTATCGAAGCGCTGATCGTTTATATATATACCAATTGAAATTTGGATATACGGTTGAGAAGATATGAATTTTTGAAAATTAAAAGTATATAAATAGGGAGAGAGACAGAGAGACAGGGGGGAGAAACTTTTTGGTAAAAGGAAATTGGGGGGGGGTTTGTTTAGTTCACGGGTGGCAGGTGGGGTGGTGGCCTCCTGCCACGTTTTCTCTTTTGTTTTTTTTTTTGTTTTTTTTTAACAGATAACAGCAACGTATCCTTATTTATATCTGAAAATTTTGTTTTGCCCCGCATTTCTCAACTTATCGAATAAACGCGCAGGTAAATAAAATCAGAAAATTACCAAACAAATTCTAAAATTCTCAGAATAATTAAAAACTAATAAAATAAAATTTTTATAATTTTTAAAGCATTTTTGACTTGCGCACTATACCCGCAGTATACGATTTAACGAACCGAGCTACACTTAAAACAAATTCAAAAAATTACAAAAATAGTCTTAAAATATTACAAATATCCCGAAGTTTATAAAAACATAAATTTCAAAATTTTAAAAATAATTTTTGAAACGCAATTTATACCCGCTTTTATCAATTAAACGATTCAACGCGCGGTTAAAATTAATCCTAAAAATTCCCAAAATAATTTTGAAATTCTCAGAATATTTCAAACTTAAATAAATATGAGTTTCATAATTTTTGAAGAATTTTGGAATTAAATATGGATTTTATAAATAAATGAAATCTAAAAATCATACAGGGCTAAATAATTGATGAAATATTGATTTCTAAATTTTATAAAATCCCAAAAATAATTATCGTAATTATAAAGTCATAAAAATATTTTTGAAAGATAATTTAAATATTTATGAAATTAGATTTTCAATAAAATCACTTTTAAAGACAAAAACAAAACGATACGACTCAGTAATTAATAATACAAATAATCCTCAATCACAACTAAGTCACACACAATTAATATTACATACAACACATAGCAGACATAATATCCATCCAATCCCTAATATTACTAAACGAACTCAATTTACCGATATCAATAAATGATCGGGTTTCAAATAAACTTTTGAAATTAATACATTTAAGGAAATATTTTCAGATATTAATAAGGACCGATATAACACTCAACAATTAGCACATTACTAATTAATAACACAAACTCGTCAAATAGGAATAAAATATCCACCATTTTATTCCTTCTAAATCAGAAAATCACATAAACATATTCAAATATTAATAATAATAATTCTGAAAATACGGGATATCACAAATCATCTACAATTACTAGGCAAAATCTTTTCCTTGAGATGGACAATACATTGACTGGTCCAAACAAATCCATATGAAGCAGTTGCAAAGGCTCTTCAATTGTTGAATCAAGTTTCTTCCTGAATGATGCTTTAATATGCTTCCCTTTTTGGCAGGCATCACACAGTCCGTCCTTAGAAAACTCCACTAGAGGAATGCCTCTGACCGGTTCTTTCTTTACTAGCTCATTCATGGTCTTGAAGTTTAAATGGGATAGCTTCTTGTGCCCTAGCCAACTTTCATCCTGACTTGGTTTACTGAGAAGACAAGTTACAGATTCTGCATTAGATGAGTTAAAATCAGCTAGGTACACATTTCCTTTTCTCACACCAGTGAGAACCACTTTGTTGCTTCTTTTATTAGTCACAACACAGGCTTCTGAATTGAAGGTTACTGAGTTGCCTTTATCACAAAGCTGGTTGATACTCAACAGATTGTGTTTGAGCCCATCCACTAAAGCAACCTCCTCAATGATGACATTGTCCTTTGAAATCAAGCCATATCCCACAGTATAACCCTTGCTGTCATCTCCAAAAGTAATACTCGGGCCAGCTTTCTCCTTAAACTCTGTGAGCAGGGTAGAATCACCAGTCATGTGTCTTGAACAACCACTATCCAAGTACCAAAGATTCTTTCTGTTTCTCTGCACACATCAAAATCAAATCAAGTTAATTTTGGTACCCAAGTTTCCTTGGGTCCTGCCTTGTTAGCTTTCTTTTTCTGTTTCTTAGGCTTTATTTCATTTGACTTGGGAATTTCACATTCATCCTTAGTCATTTGAGTTGGGCCTTTGAAACCATTCAATGTAACAGAATTATGATGCATATTATGACTAATAGGAAATGGCATGCTATGTGTAAACATGTTATTCCAGTAAGGCATGCTAAATGGCATTTGTGGCATACTATATGCAGCATAATAAGGATTAGGTGCAAATGGCATATTAGCAAACTGTGCATTCATGTTCTGTGTAGACATAGCATTAACAGGCATGGGAAGCATGGTATTCATGTTAGGAAATTGAGGTTGCACAGACATGGAAGTAGGCATGGCAGATTTGTAATTAACAGACAGATGATTTACACTACCATACTTGACACAGATTTTTCTAGGAGCATATTTATCAGGTGTGTAGTTATTGTGTTTGTTAATCCCTACTTTACCATTCCTATTATTTTTCTTTTTAGTCTCTGTTCTTACCTCAATCTTTTCAAGTCTGTCACTTAACTGTTTTACAGTCATGTGACCAATATTAGCCTTTTTCCCTTTCTTAACTTGACTCAACTCTCCTGAAACAAAGTTCTTGGAAACAGACCCATACTTCTCATTCAGCTTAACTAGTTTGGCCTTACTGATGGGCTTGCTCACAGCCGACGGATGATGATTTTCATCATTCGATGGATAACACTTTTTGTTATCCGATGGATGATCCTCATCATCCAGTCGAGTCTACATCTGTTAGCAGTCCATCTACCAAATTAGGTTCTAGTTTCTCTTTGTTCTTTTTCCAGGCTTCATCACAGAAGGACTCGATTCCTTGAACTTTGGTGATTTGAGCATGGACATCCCTGGATGTTTTCCATGCTTAATCACCTCTTGTTCACGCTCGAGCTGCTTCTTCAAAATTTCTTCCTTTTTCAAGGACTCAATTAATTCCTCCTTCGCAATCTTACACTCAATTCTTAATTTCTCACAATCAATAAACTGAGACTCAAGCACATTATTCCTCTCACTTAAAACAAATTATTTTCTTTAATTTTAGCATTTTCTTTAGTAAGAGACTTAAGTGTAACACGCAAATGATATAACTCTGTAGACATGTCATTAATGGCATCTTTACACTCAGCTTTAGATAAATGTGCAAGGTTTATTGTAATTACCTGATTGCTTAAGGAACTTGTTTTCTGTCTCATCAGACTTGGCCATTAGGGCTAGATTGACATAGCTGACATCTTCATCTTCATCCAGAGCATCTGCTGCCCAGTCATTTTCTTGTGTAATAAAAGCCCTTTCCTTTTGCTTGAGTAAATCAAAGTATTTTTGCTTATAATCCACAGACTCAAACTTTTTCTTACTGGAATCTGACTTCCTACACTCACTGGAAAAATGCCCTGCCAAGCCACATTTGAAACATTTGAATTTTGATTTATCCACCATGTTTCTATTTCGCTTGGCTGCTCCAAAGTTCTTCTTGAACTTGAGCTTGGCAAATCTCCTGGAAAGAAAAGCTAGGTGCTCATTAATGTCCTCCATGTCATCTTGGCTAAATGAATCTTCACTTTCTACTGCAAGCCCCTTGCCCTTGTTCTCACAGACCCTTAAAGTTGATTCAACAGCTTCGATCTTCACTTCCTCTCCTTTTCCAACTCAGCAACTAGTGCAATGGATCCTCCTTTCTTTTTTCCTCTCTCCATCCTTTCATCCTGCTCTATTTCAAGCTCATAGGTTTTCAGGATGCCATACAGTCTCTCCAAAGTAAACTCCTTATAGTCTTGTGAGTTTCTTAATGAGACTGTCATTGGTTTCCATTCCTTTGGAAGAGATCTAAGGAATTTCAGATCGGAATCTTTAGTTTGATAGACCCTTCCATGTAACTTTAGAGCATTTAGTAGTTTCTGAAACCTACTAAAGATGTCAGTGAGAGACTCACTTTCTTCATTATGGAAATGCTCATATTGCTGAATTAGGAGTTGCATCTTGTTTTCTCTAACTTGCTCAGTGCCATCACAGATGATCTGTATTGTAACCCAAACTTCCTTGGCAGTTTTGTAGTTGATAATGTTGTCAAACATATCTCCATCAACTCCATTAAACAGGATATTCATGGCCTTTTTATCCTTCCTGATTTGTTCAATGTCAGGATCAGACCATTCATGCCTTGGCTTGGGGACTAATGGCTCGTTTCCTGTTGCAGCTCTCATTGGAACATGAGGGCCTCTTTCTATGCAGTCCACACAGGCCTCATCTTGATAAAGCATGTGAAGATGCATCTTTACCTTCCAATGATGGTAATTATCTTTATCCAGAAAAGGAATCTTGACTCCGACATCCTTCTTGTTCATCTTGCTGTATTGTTTTAATCTTTAAACTCTTTGTAGGTTAAGAGCTTGTCCTGATACCAATTGTTAGTCCCTTAACAATATGACAAGAATTACAGAAGGGGGGTTGAATGGAATTCTTGAAACTTTTTCTTGAAATAAAATGTTCTAACTCAAATATAAATATAAGTGTATTGATTAGCACAATGCGGAATACAAACTTAAGTGAATCAAAACACAGGTAATTAAAAACAAGAGTCTTTAAAAACTTTCTGGTGGATTTGAATGATTCCACCAGAGATATATATTATATATCGAGAGAACCCTGTGTGCAAAAATGCTCACAGCTGCTTACAAATGTTGAACTACTGAGAATACAGAGAAATGCTAAAAATTCTGCTTACAAATGTTTCTCTTGTTGTGTTCCCAGATCTATGTTTCTATTTGCTACTTCTTGGTTTATATATTACCAAGATTACAAAGTCAAAAGACAGGATCATTATAAAAACTATCGGGTCTAATACTTTGCTACTTTGTTCTCTATTACCCAGTTAATAGGCTTCCTCATTCCATTTACATACACTTCGACGCATGTGACTATGCTGTCACTGTCAACTGATATTTGAATTCTTTATCCGTTGAGTACATGATCATCCGTCGAGTTTATGATCATCCGTTGATGGCTTTATTGATCATCCGTCGACTGCTATATTGAACATCCGTTGATAGCCATTTGATCATCTGTCGATGGCTTTGTTAATCATCCGTCGGTAGCTATTTTGGTACTTGACTTAAATTCATTTATGCAAAATTACAAGATATCATCTATGTACAATTAATCAACCTATTCTGCATATCTAGTTAAAGTCAACATGACTTATATGCTACTATAGAATCTATACAAAGGTGTATGCAAAAATGTGCTACAGACTCATTATTACATAAGCTACTCACTCGATGGATAATAAGTCATCATCCATCGGGACTATAATGAGTTATCCGTCGGGACTATAATTCTTATCCGTCGAGTGCTACATTATTTCACTAAGTAAAATCTACTTAGGTGTTTTGTTCATGTAATCATCAAGTACACAACATATGAACAACAACAACAACCAACCTTAAATCTACTTAACTTAATCATCAAGAATTCGTCAATAACACTTAGTAAGCTAGGTTTACTACCACATACTAAATGGATCTTAAAAATGAACCTTAAATAAAGTTGGGCCAAAGATTTTTACCTTTCTTGAAAGCTTGAGATGTATTCTTGAGGATGGTGGAGGCTTGGAAGTACTTGGTATGATTTTTAGAACCTAAAACCACCATTGAAATCAAGAAACCAAAGAGAGTTTACTATTCACACTATTCACTAGTGAGTTTCTTGGATTTATTCCACCCATCAAACCTTGATAAAAAGAGATGAAAGAATTTTCTTACCTTAGTTTAGTTGCTAGGAGGATTGGGAATTGATTGGGTGATTTTACAAGAGCTTGAACTTGGAGTTTGGAATTTGAATTCCACCCTTTTTGCATTAGGGCCGAATGGATGCTTGTGAGGGGGTATTTATACTACCTTGGTTGCTTTCTCTTGGATGCTTTGGATAGGTTGCTTCTTGGAAGGTGAGTTGATATCTTGCAACTTGATTTTATTCTTCCTAGTATAGCATTCTAGGTTTATTCTTTGTTGCCAAATCCATGGACATAGCTTTGTAGCTTGCTAGCTTACAAGCTAACTACAAGGTTAGCTTCCTTAGCACACTATTTTGCTAGCTAGCTTGGTCATCCTATGGTTAGCTCACTATTTGATGAAGTGACCATGGTTTCTTCCTTACCATGGTTTAGTTAGTGCGTTACGTTTATTTAATCGTTTACGCGTTCGCTCGGTTACTTAAACGTTCTCCATAATACTTACTCGTAAATGGTTCGCGATGTAATTCCTTTCATATTTATTCCTTATATTTTTATTTATCCTACTTGAATATAAATACGTAGGATTTTAATCTCTTAATTATATTGTGATTCTCGTAATCCTCGATAAGTCGTAAATACGGTCGTTTTTCAAAGTTTGTTTTCTTCGGAAACTAATAGCGTTTACATACACTTATTTGGTATGTATAGTCGTAATATCAATTCCAAAACTCATTTTCTCATGTACTACATAGTGTGGGATCAAAAGTTTTTCCCGTCTGTCAGGGTTACTATTCATTAAACGTTTTGCAAGGTTTCAAAAATTCGAGTTATTACAGTCTTCCCCTCTAACAAGGATTTCGTCCCGGAATCAATTAGAAAATAAGTGGGGATATCTATTCCTCATTGCTTCTTCAAGTTCCTAAGTTGATTCCTCAACATTTTGATTTCCCCATAAGATCCTAACTAGCTTCACAGTTTTGTTCCTCAACACTTGTTCTTTCTGGTCCATTATCCTTACTGGCTGCTCGATGTAGGTCAGGTCTGGTTGTAAATCTACATGCTCGTACTCTATTACATGTCGTGCATCTGCATGGTACTTCCTTAACATGGACACGTGGAACACGTTGTGTACTTATTGCAAATTAGGAGGCAAGGCGAGCTCGTAAGCTAGAGGTCCTATTCTCCTCAAAATTTCAAAGAGTCTTATGAATCTGGGACTCAGCTTCCCTTTCTTTCCAAATCTCATCACTCCTTTCCACGGAGATACCTTCAATAGCACAGAATCTCCTACTTCATATTCCCTATCCTTCCTGGTCTGGTCGGCGTACTTCTTTTGTCTGTCCTGGGCTGCTACCAGTCTTTTTCAGATGAGTCCTACCATTTCTCTGGTCTGCTGGACTAACTCTGGTCCTAATATCTTGTGTTCTCCGACTTCATCCCCAACACAGGGGAGAGCGACATTTTCTCCTGTAAAGAGCTTCATACTAGGGGTGTACACGGATTAGGTTGGGCGGGTTGGGAGAATTTAGCAACCCAACCCAATTAATTCGGGTTTTCAAAATTTCAACCCAACCCAAACCGTTTAAATTTGTAACCCAAACCAATTTGTATACTTCGGTTTGGTTCGGTTTGGATCGGTTTGATCGGTTTATTAAATATACAAAATTAATATAAAAAATTATAATAAAACATAAGGTTTTAAAGTTTAAAACACTTGAAAATAGTTCAAAATAATATTACAATCCTCCATATTGAATAGTCTTAAACATCTAATTTTCGACATCAAAAGTACTAATAATATTGCTTACGCTTTATATTTGGGAATGAATCATAAATGCAAAAAATATAACACTAATTAAACATCTATTGTTGTTACGAAATGAACTATGAACACGGAGGTTTACAGTTAGAGATATATGGATCTATGTAAATGGCATAAACATAATTTTGGATTAACTTATTAACATGTACATATATATTTTAATCGGGTTGGGTTGGGTTGGATTGGTTTAAAATTATCGAAAACCATATCCAACCCAATTAAATCGGGTTGACATTTTTTCAACCCAACTATATATCGGGTAGAAAAAAATCGGTTTGGTTCGGCCGAAATAGGGTCGGTTCGGTTTGGATTGGTCGGGTTGGCCAAACCGTGTACACCCCTACTTCATACGGGGGCATTCCTATGCTAGCGTGATAGCTATTGTTATAAGCAAATTTGATCAGGGGTAAGTGGTCATCCCAATTTCCTTTGAAATCAATGGCACACACTCATAGCATATCTTCTAGGGTCTAAATAGTCCTTTCGCTTTATCCATCATTCTGGGGGTAGTAAGCGGTACTCATGTTTAGCCTGGTGCCTACACATTCTTGGAAGCTTCTCCAAAATTAGGAATTAAACCTCGGGTCTATATCTGACACTATGGCTACCGGAACGCCGTGTCTTACTATAATTTCCTTCAAGTAAATATCTATCAACTTGTCTACGGTGTATCTTTCGTTGATTGGTAGGAAGTGTGTGGAATTGGTCAACCTATCTATGATAACCCATATGGCATCGTGATTGGTCTTTGTCCTAGGTAAGCCTGTCACAAAATCCTTGGCTATATTCTCCCATTTCCATTCCGGAATCTGTAGGGGTCGTAATAGTCCACTAGGTCGCTGATGTTCCGCTTTCACTCTCTGGAATGTCAAGCACTTGCTGACCCACTCTGCTACTTCTCTCTTCATGTTAGGCCACCAATAATATTCCTTAAGATCACGGTACATTTTCGTACTTTCTGGGTGGATTGAATATCTAGAGATGTGCCCTTCAGTGCAGCAGGTCATTATTTAACTCTTGCACATTCGGAATCCAAATCCGAGACGCATACCTCATGATCCCTTTCTCATCCTTCTCGCATCTCACTTCTTCACCGGTCAATGTTCCTTTTTCCTACACTCATCTTCTTTTCCTGACATACTCGTATCTTTTTAATCAGTTCTCGCACTAGCTTAATCTCAAATAATCCTTCCATCTTCTCAAATTCCTTAATCAACTCCTCCGACGTTATTATCATCTTGAGTCTTTCCTTCCTACTAAGGGCGTCAGCTACCACATTGGCTTTACCCGGGTGATACAAAATTTCACAGTCGTGGTCTTTTATCAACTCTAACCATCTCCTCTATCTCATGTTCAGTTCCTTTTGAGTAAAAATATATTTGAGGCTTTTAAGGTCAGTGTAGATCTCGCATTTCTCACCGTATAGGTAGTGTCTCCAAATTTTCAGGGCAAACACTATGGCTGCTAATTCTAGATCATGCGAAGGGTATCTGCTCTCATATTCCTTCAATTGCCGAGAGGCATATGCTATAACTTTGCCGTGCTGCATTAGTACACATCCTAATCCTTTAAGCGATGCGTCGCTGTATATCACAAACTCTCCCTTTCCATCGGGAAGAGCGAGCACTGGTGCTGACACCAGCCTCCTTTTCAGTTCTTGAAAACTTTCCTCACATTTCTCTGTCCATACAAACTTTTCTGCCTTCCGGGTAAGTCTAGTCAGTGGACCGGCTATCTTAGCAAAGTCTTGCACGAATCTTCGGTAATATCCTGCTAAACCCACAAACCTCCTAACCTCTATTGGGGTAGTTGGTCTTTCCCAATTGGATACCGCCTCTATCTTGGCAGGGTCAACTAAAACTCCTTTGCTACTCACCACATGTCCTAAAAACTGAACTTCTCTCAACCAAAATTCGCACTTCGAGAACTTGGCATACAATTTATCATTCCTCAAGATCTCTAAGACTATCCTCAATTATTCTGCGTGTTCTTGCTCTGTCTTTGAGTAGATCAGAATATCTTCTATAAAATCTATCACACATATATCCAGGTACTTTTGAACACTCTGTTCATCAAATCCATAAAGGCTGCGGGTGCATTGGTTAACACAAACGACATAACTAAGAACTCATAGTGTCCATACCTAGTGCGAAAAGCAGTCTTCGGTATATCATCCGGTTTGATTTTCAACTGGTGATATCCTGTTCTTAAATCTATTTTGGAAAAATGTACAGCTCCTTTGAGTTGATCAAATAGGTCATCAATTTTGGGGAGAGGGTACCTATTCTTAATAGTCAGCTTATTCAGCTCTCGATAGTCTATACATAATCTCATACTGCCGTCCTTTTTCTTTACAAACAGTACTGGCGCTCCCCATGACGACACACTGAGCCTTATCATTCCATTATCTAATAACTATTGTAGTTGAGAAGCTAGTTCCTTTATTTCAACTAGGGCTAGCCTATATGGGGCCTTGGATACTGGCGCCGTTCCTGGTGCTAACTCTATAGCGAACTCTATTTCTCGGTCAGGTTGTAATCCTGGTAAGTTCTCTGGGAATACATCCTCGAATTCATTTACTACGGGTATATCCTGTATATTAGGGACTTCCTTCTTGGTATCTATCACATTAGCCAAATAGGCCTCGTTACCTTTCCTTAACAATCTTTTTGCCTAAAGCATGGTTAGAAATTTCTGGTTCTATCGTTGACCTTTAAACACTTCTTCTTTTTCATTCTGCACTCTTATCTTTACTTTCTTCCGTTCACAATCTATTTGCGCTCCGTTACTGGATAACCAATCTATTCCTAAGATTACATCAAATTCTCCTAACGTGAATGGGATTAGGTCGACCTCGAAGATCTTCCCTTCTAATTTCAACTTGCACTTAGGGTGTACTTGATTTACAGGGATTATTTCTCTGTTTGCTATTTCCACTCGTAATATCTCACATAAGGGTATGGCATTAAGTTTTAACTTTTTAGCAAAATTTTGAGATATAAAAGACTTGGTTGCTCCAGAATCAAATAGGACATTTGCATGTTCGGAATTTAACAAAAGGGTACCTGCTATCACGTCAGTGTTTCGGACAACAACCTGAAAAGTCATGTTGAAGGTCCTAGCAGCTGGGGGTCGGTTGGATGCAGCTTTGCTCATCCCTGAGGCTGGGGGTTTCAACATTGGGCAATCCTTATTCATGTGTCCTACCTTTCCACATTGGAAACACGTTACATTGGGCCGGATGCAGCTGTTGGCAAGGTGTCCGATTTGGTCACACCGGTAACATCTCAGAGGGGCTCTTGTCTGGGTACGCACTCCAAGGTGTCTCTTCTTACAGGTTTGACACTCTGGTATTGGGGCACTGTGGTTGGCTATGAAATGTTGCCCTAGATTGTCCGCCGTCTTAGCCAACGCTCTCACTCGGGGCCTTTCTGAATCCGGGGCCTCGTACAGGTTGGGACACCGCTCCCCTGACAAACCTGCTCGGAAGGCTCCTGTTCCCGGTTCCTATCCCTTGAATTCCTATCTTCCTCTTCCTATTTTCCTTTTCCTTCACAATCTGCTCACTGCCAGCTTCGACAATCGAGGCTTTCTGTACTAAGGTGGCATAGTATGTCAGCTCTAACACTGCTACTCGGTTCTGTATCCACTATTTCAGACCAAGTTGAAACCTTCGCGCTTTTTTTTCTTCGGTATTCACCAACTCAGGCACAAATCTCGACAACTCAGTAAATTTGGCCTCATATTCTGCCACAGTCATCTTATCCTATTTCAACTCCAGAAACCTAATCTCCATCTGGGTTTCCATAAACCTAGGGAAGTACTTGTCTAAGAACCTTTGGGTAAATCTATCCCATGGAATCACAGCATCAATTTCTAGGTTTCGTTTGGACCCACCAGTAGTTAGTTTCTCCTTTCAGCATGTAAGAAGTGAAAATGGTCTTATGTCGTTCCTCAACACCTAGTATTTCTAAGGACTTTTCTATCTCTTTGAGCCAGGCCCGTGCTTCAACGAGGTCGGCAGATCCTAGAAACTCTGGGGGTTTGAGAGATTTGAAGGCTCTAAAGGCAGTAGCTGCAGTCTGTTGGGCAGCATGTGGTTGTGGTGGAATAGGCTGTTGGTTCAGATTTGCTCTTAGCAGTTCCATAAATTCATTCATGGGTTCCCTCCCTGATGGGTATCCTCAGCCTCTTCTTCTACATATTCTTACTCATCATATTCATTATAGTCTAGGTCTTCTTCACTTTCCTCATTTACTACTGGGTCACCTCGTTGTTGGTTAACAGATTCTGCGGGCTGTGCCCTAGTTCCTCTTCTATAGGGGTGGCATTGTTCTGATAATGAAAAATGGTCAACATAATTGTAATTAAAACAGTTGGGTTATTTTATTCATATGTAAGCATGTCATTTATTATCTAGCAGGTTTTATAAAGTGCGATAATATAGACATCATTTCTTAATAACTACTTAGATGTATATTAATAAGATCTCCCATTTATATCTTGGGGATGAAATAACTAGCCGATTTCATACATGCCTGATTACAATCTATCACTACTATTTCTGAATACTGAAATGAAAATACATAAGCCGTGTACCCTGAAGGGCTAGGAACGTTATCTACTACTAGCTATCCTATCAAAATTGGTGACAAGTCACCCAGCCTTCTTCAAGGTCTATATCTAGTCACTAGTCTCTCAGTCACTATCACTGTGAGTGAGGTCACGCACCCTCCTCATCGCTCCTGCAATCATCAGCTCTGCATCAACTACCGGGATGTATCCTCCCACTGATGTCATCCTCATCTGAACCCTGGTACGGAGCTCGATCCCATCGATCTCTCTGCGGGCTATGGCTGGGGAAGCAGCTCTGAAATCTCCTGGGTATCCTAGTCGGGTGGCTCTCTCAACTGTCAGTGCATGGCGTAACTCCGCAATGCGAGCAGATGTCGCAGTTATCTTAGCGTTAAGCTGACCCACTATACAGTCGTGTACGGCTACATGCATGGTCGCCGGTGGTGATAGCGGTGAATCTGGGTCACTAGAGGATATGTTATGGACCTCGTGGAACTGTGCGCGTATCGCCTCCTCCTCATCATCATCAGTATAGGACATAGGGCTTTGGATCCCTAGGGGTGGTGTTGGAGAGTGAATAGGCTGGTGAGGGTACATCTCAATATCTCTCCATACCACGCCATTAGCTACGGGGACAGGAAGCTCAGTCTCCTCCTCTAGGACATCCTCAGTAGGGTCATCATCTGAATCATCAATGGGTGGGCTCTCTGGCTCGGGAATAGGGTCACGCTCAGGAATCATGACATCATCAATAGGATCAACCTCCCTCCTAGGCTCCACTAGTACCTGACACAATAGGCAAGGTGTTACTAACTTAGAGTTGGAATTCCCTTGAGGGTAAAATAGTCAAGACTACCCGTGTAGCCCGACGACGAACTCGACTTGAGCTCTAATTAATTATTTTATTATTCTTATGTCTACGTATTTTATATCCTATCGTTTCCAAGATTTGATAACTTAAGGCTCTGATAGCATTTCTGTGGCGCCCCAAAACCCGGGGTCAGGAGTCTCGGAAGCCACACCATCTAAACTCACACAACTCACACTACAATATATAAATACTCACGCTTCACAACCCCACACTTATCACACACACACTTACAGGTTATTGTCTTGGAAACGAACCATCATAACTAGAGTAATTTTATTACAACCCAAATATCATTAGTCTTACCGGGGAATGACCTTTAGGTAAGGTTAGTCCGCCGGCCAAATATACGTTTCTTGTTTCTTACCTTACATAAATCATACTTATAAATAAGCCAAACTATAGACAATTGAAAACTAATCCAGCTTATTCTGGCTACCTGAGGTACAACACCAAATAATCTACGGAACAGCTGGCCATTTCCTACCCGTTTCCTGGCTGTGGTTCTCATGGCAGGCATCTTGATTCACTGTTGTGTTGTGTCAATTTAAGAAAATAAGTGTGAGCTATAATGTCCAACATAATAATGTACATGTATGGAAATGACTGTATGATAACATCATATATGATATTTATGTTTTATTCGAAAATAGTTTTCCTTGGTATTACACACCTTCTTACGAAAATAATTCTTTAAGGGATTTTAATATCCTGCGAATACCTTAATAGTAATCCCAGCACCTAGGCTTAGGTTACGGTATTGCATCACAATTCCAACTGGAAGGGTTTGGACATTCACTGGAGCCACCACATACGATGATCAGTCGTACTGCGATAAAGTAACCTTTTTCTACTAGTAGAAGGACGAAACCGTCAACTCTCGGGTATCACCCTTGTCGCATTCGTGCTACGTGTCCCATTTTCGGGTATACACATACTTCACAAGTTCCTGAGTACACTGAGTACCTTCGCCTGCGATACCTTTGGTAGTCCATCTAGCACACATAGTACCAGAGTCTACCCCTCCCTTGTCCTTTAAAAGAATTCTATCAATCTCGAGAACTCGAACCACATCGAAGTTCCCCAAGCGTTTTGCTTGTTGATAGAAATAGCTTATCTCTCAAAGATTTAAGTGTATATATATGTATATACGTACTTCCGAGAATTTCGGAGGAAGTACTAAGGATGTGAGTTGACCGTTGTCAACAGATAATTAATAAGGGGAAAAAGTTTCTTCTTGAAACTATATTCAAAATATTAAATAAGTCGGGATAATATTCACCGACGATCTGAAATTATTCGAATAATATTCTGAAATCAGAAAGTATATTTTAAATCAGGATCTATGATTTTTAAGTCAATAATAACCCTTTAGTAAATAATTAAATGATGATTGATAATAATCAAACCTCGAATGAGTTTACTTTCTAAAAGAATATTTAAAACAGTATTCCTCAACTAGTTTGTGTCTATATAATTTAATAATCTATAATGATTAATCAGGTTTGAAATAAACGTTGGAGTATACTTCTCCCATAATAAAGGAATAAGTATATAATATTTGTTATTCAAACAATAAAATATAGTTGAGGAAATATGATCGTTGGGAAATAGTTTTAATAAAAGTTCGAGGTGTTTTAATATTTCGTAAGTGGATGATGAGTCCCTTTTAAAACGTACTAATATGGACTTATAACCGTCCCATAATATCTCCGGAATAATTCCCGGGTTTTATCTTAAATCCCGACCGACTCTCGGTCTTATATAATACATCGCACCTTAAAGCGAAATATCATTTCACGATATATATTTATCGTACAACATCGCTATATTATGCAAAAATTCAACAACTACGTATCATGACAAACATGGTGTTTATGCGATGATAGTAAAACAATCCTTTCACAACACAACAGTAAAAATGGAGTTGGGTTTGTAAACTTGCCTGGATATCTCGACGTGGAGGATGCTCTAGGTTCCGCTCGGAAATCTATAACCATAAACACATTTCATTTCGTTAGGTTCCGTTCTAATTTACGGCAACTCGCACTTATGCGCTACTTATTATGCACCCTCTCAACTCAGACTACCCTTAACATTCCTTTAAGTCATATTCACTATTATGGTTACTTCATTTTCCTAAGTATCTTGGGTTCATTCTCATTATCGTCGTCGGCTCCGCTTAAGAATTCTTATGGTTTCTACTCGCGCGGTCTCGACTCCGACATTTTTATAAAATTGAGAAATCATTATTTTCACTTGAAATTTTTATGACATTTAGGAAACTCAATATGTTACTCTCTGTAAAAATTTCATGATTTATGAACACTTTTAAGTCTATCCTTTATATTTTCAAAATTCGTAATTCGAAGCAGTTTTTGTCGCGTAAATCACTCTTACTAAAACGACCATAACTTTTGATCCGTAAATCAGAATCAAGCGATTCAAGCGCCTAAACGATCCTTATAAAATTTTCTATAAAAAAGGTTATTTTTCAAGAATCTACAGTTTACAACTTCGGGACTTTCTGCAGAAACTTAAAGTTACAATTTGTTGGTTTTAACGAAGTTACGTTTACGATCGGAGTTTCGTTTACGCCCTAACTATCAACACAACCACCAACAATCATCATAGCCCCTACTTCTTCATTTATGGGGTATTTGAAGAAGCCTCGGGATTATTTGGACTACAAAATCAAACCAGATTGTATCATCATCAACACACAAACTCCTCTCAAGAACATCATGTTATTGAGGCAACAACAACCAAACTTAAATCTACTTAACTTAATCATCAAGATTTCATCAATAACACTTAGTAAGCTAGGTTTACTACCACATACTAAATGGATCTTAAAAATGAACCTTAAATAAAGTTGGGCCAAAGATTTTTACCTTTCTTGAAAGCTTGAGATGTGTTCTTGAAGATGGTGGAGGCTTGGAAGTGCTTGGTATGATTTTTAGAACCTAAAACCACCATTGAAATCAAGAAACCAAAGAGAGGTTACTATTCACACTATTCACTAGTGAGTTTCTTGAATTTATTCCACCCATCAAACCTTGATATAAAGAGATAAAAGAATTTTCTTACCTTAGTTTAGTTGCTAGGAGGCTTGGGAATTAATTGGGTGATTTTACAAGAGCTTGAACTTGGAGTTTGGAATTTGAATTCCACCCTTTTTGCATTAGGGCCGAATGGATGCTTGTGAGGGGGTATTTATACTACCTTGGTTGCTTCTCTTGGATGTTTTGGATAGGTTGCTTCTTGGAAGGTGAGTTGATATCTCGCAACTTGATTTTATTCTTCCTAGTATAGCATTCTAGGTTTATTCTTTGTTGCCAAATCCATGGACATATCTATGTAGCTTGCTAGCTTACAAGCTAACTACAAGGTTAGCTTCCTTAGCACACTATTTTGCTAGCTAGTTTGGTCATCCTATGGTTAGATCACTATTTGATGAAGTAACCATGGTTGCTTCCTTACCATGGTTTAGTTAGTGCATTACGTTTATTTAATCGTTTACGCGTTCGCTCGGTTACTTAAACGTTCTCCGTAATACTTACTTGTAAATGGTTCGCGATTTAATTCCTTTTGTATTTATTCCTTATATTTTTATTTATCCTACTTGAATATAAATCCGTAGGATTTTAATCCCGTAATTATATTGTGATTCTCGTAATCCTCGATAAGTCATAAATACGGTCATTTTTTATAGTTTGTTTTCTTCGAAAACTAATAGCGTTTACATACACTCATTTGGTACGTATAGTCGTAATATCAATTCCGAAACTCATTTTCTCATGCACTACATGGTGTGGGCTCAAAAGTTTTTCCCGTCAGTCAGGGTTACTATTCATTAAACATTTTACAAGGTCTCAAAAAATTGAGTTATTACAATCTCTGCACATCTTCAAACTTTATTTCTTTCAAGTAAAGAAGATCTAGTGGCTGTACAGTCACTCTTAGGATTAAGAGAGAAGAGTGTTTTGAGTGAGAGTCTGGGTTGCTCCCAAGAAGGAGAGGAAATGAGTGAAACTATGCAATCTATTTCTTCAGGATTGGCAAAAGAGAGTGAGAGGAGTCCCACCTTAGTAGGTGAAGGTAAGGGTGTGAGGGTGGGGAGCCAGGGTGAGACCCTGATGCAACAAAAGAGAGAGAACGAGAGAAATGCAGGTACTGGAGCTATAAGGATGGATGTCATTGCTAGTGAGTTATTGAATGTCCAGGATGCAGACAGGGAAGGACTATCTCAGCATCCTAAAGCTGTTATAGATTCCACTTCCCTTGATGCTGAGGCATTTACTCATCCTGTTCTAGCTTATCAACTTCTAGCTGAACAGGGCAATGATAATGCAGAAAGGATGCTGAATTTGGTGCACACCACACAGTCTATGATGAGAGCTAAGGATGCCATCACAGCTTTTCCTTCTAAAGCTGGTGATGTGAACTATGAGACTGGTGGTTCAGCTGACTTCTTTGGTGATGGGAGTGGGGACAGTGAAGATGAGGCCATGGACATAGGGGGAGAAGCAGGCTCAAGTTCAAGATCTTGTATGCCATCATGGGCATTCTCAAAGCACTGTAATGAGCACTACTTCAAGACCACCCTGATCCAACTAATCAATCAGACAAATACTGCTCTTCAAACCACTACTAATTCCAGTACCAAGAAGCTTCTTCAGGAACATTTAGCCTCCTTGCAACTTCAACAAATCCAGGGCTTCCAGCATGCTAGGGATGTAAACACCATGAAAGGTGATATTGAGGAGATGAAGAAGGCCCTTTCAGACAAGATAGATTCTAAACTTCCAGAAGCTACAATGCTTGACATCAAGAGGCAATTAAGGAAAAAATCTGATCTGTCAACCAAGATGGATGTCTTGGACACAAGAATGTCAGCCATGGAAGCATCTTTAACAGCCATTCATCTTCATCAAGCCCAACAGATAGATCTACTTCAAAAATTGGTGGCTGCTCAAACCTCCTCCTCTACTCAACTTGATGATAACAAAAAGGGGGAGAAAGGACCAAGTGAGGGGGAGGGGCTTCAGATTCAAATCAGTAAAGTAATTGTGCCTTCAATTACTATCTCTAATCCACCAGTTACGGACAGTATTGATCTGATAAATGCAGCAGCAGCCAACATAAGAGCCGCTGATAAGGAGAAGTTGAGTTTAGTCAATTGGGAGAAAATTGATGAGGAAATACAGAAGAAATTTGAACTTGTCAAGGATCCAGTTAAGTCAGCCATCCATCACTCTCAAGTCAAGCAAATAAGTGTGAATGAGATGAGCATGAACTATCTGGAAAGAGGACAACATCCTGCATCAAATCTCCAAAGGCTGAAACAATTCTGAAACCAAGGGTAAACTATTCAAAATCATCATTGAAAAACCCTTTGGATACTGTGTATGAGACACCTAAGCCTGATGAGAAGAAGCTTCTGTCAAGATCAATTATTTTCTACAAAGATCCAGCTGATTCAGCTTCAAAAAGAAGAATTGCTAAAATTTTCAGGAATGGGAAAGAAATTGGTGTAGTGGCTGGACATCCTCAATTTGCTCAAGCAAAGAGGGAAGAAAAGGCTAGATTGAAGCAGGAAAAGAAGCAAGCCGCTCTGGATGCTAAAAAGACTAAACAAAAGAAAGAGCAAATTGCTATCTTGGCCAAGCTACATGCTGTAAATTCATCACAACAAATTCCTTCTCAGCCATCTGAAGTTATTGAATCAAAGAAGCAAGTTGAAAAACAGCTCCAAGAATCAAGGAATTGGCCAAAAGAACTAAAAGGAAACTGGACATGGTTGATAAGGAATTGGAGAATCAGTTTCCCAAGGAATCCACTCCAACCACAACTCAAGCATCAAAACCCTCTGTGGCTTTTGAAGATATCAAAGTGGTGGATCCTTACAGGAACATCCATGGTGAACCTATAGTGCCTAAGGATGAACCAGTAGAATGGGAGAACATACCAATTCCTTACTTCTATTTGCCAATCCTTAACAAGCCAAAGAGAACAAAGTCAAGATCAGTCAAGAAAGTGAAGCTGTCACCTCTCAAATCCAAATCTCTAGTCAAAGCTCAATCTAAAGTCAGTAAGGGAGATTACATATACTTGTGTGACATCAAAGAATTTTTTGATCTAAACCTCTATCTAGATGAACTAGATGAAGTGAGAGGAATTGATGCATACAGAAACTTACCTGAAAGGTTAGTGTTCAAGTACAAAGAAGGAAGGGAGATTCAGTGGCCACTTCACAGGATCCTTCAAGAAAGTCAAGCTGTACTGATTAAAGTTTATTCATCCTTCAAGAAGAACTTTGGGTTCAATATTACTGCAAGAAGATTGGTACTGAAGAAGATTGAAGAAATAAGGAGTTTTAGAGCCAAAGATGCACTCCCAAAGACTCTAATTATCCCCTACACAGGGAGAAGAGTGCATCTAAGGCCCTACTGGCTGATGGAGTTCATGGATGACAAAGGAGTGAGAAGATTCTTCAGATTAAAAGACCAATTGAGCATCTCTAGCAAAGAGACTCTTTTGGAAATGCAAGGAAAGCTAAATCTCTCAGAATATGATGAACTGGAATTCCACGGGCATCTCCAAAATCAGATTGAGAAAAACAACAGAAAGCTTGGAAAGAGATCCAGACCTTCAAGGAACTAGATAAATCTGCTCAGGCTAGAGGAGCATCTTGAAAATGACTGTGAGCAAAAACTTTGTACATTTTGTTAATTGAAGCACTTTTCAGTAATATCTACTTTCTTTTAAAGTTGTATTGATAAGATGTTTTGTTATCATCAAGTGTCTCTTAATTTATGGCTACAATTCCAGTAGACATAAATTGGGGGAGATTGTTGTGTATATGTTGTGCACTTGATGATTACATGAACAAAACATCTTGGAAGATTTTACTTAGTAAAATAATGTAGCACTCGATGGATAAAGTTTAAAGTCCCGACGGATGACTCAATATAGTCCCGACGGATGATGACTTATTATCCATCGAGTGAGTAGCTTATGTAATAATAAGTCTGAAGCACATTTCTGCATACACATTGTTTAGAATCTGTAGTAGTACTGGAGTCATGTTGACTTTAGTTAGATATGCTGTATAGGTTGATTAATTGTACATAGATGATGTCTTGTAATTCTGCATAAGTGAAATGAAGTCTAGTGCCTGATTGCATCCCAACGGATGAACAAACAATGAATTCGACGGATGATCAACAACCCGACGGATGATCAATAACTCGACGGATGATCAATAACCCGACGGATAAAGAATTCAAATATCCGTTGACAGTGACAACTCAGTCACATATGTCGAGTGGATGCAAATGGAATGTGGTAGCCTATTCAACTGGGTTTTTCGAGAACAAAGAAGTATTGCCATTTCCATACTATTATGAAGATATTCAAAGATGCTGGAATAGAGTAATGAAGTAGCATTGTAATAGACTAGATAGTTTTGTTTTATTATCCTGTCTCATTACTTTGTAATCTTGGTAATATATAAACCAAGAAGTAGCAACTAAGGATGATATCGAATCCAAGAAACAAGCAGAGAAACATTTGTAAGCAAAATCCTTAGCATTTCTCTGTATTCTTAGCTGTTCATTTCTTGTAAGCAGCTGTGAGCATTTTGCACACAGGGTTCTCTTGATATGTAATATATATCTCTGGTGGAATCATTCAAATCCACCAGAAATTTTTAAAGACTCTTGTTTTTAATTACTTGTGTTTTGATTCACTTAAGTAAGTATTCCGCATTGTGCTAATCAATTCACACTTATATAAATATTCAAGTTAGAACATTTTTATTTCAAGAAAAAGTTTCAAGAATTCCATTCAAATCCCCCTTCTGTAATTCTTGTCATATTGTTAAGGGACTAACACTTGAGCATACCATAAATTTTATCAAGAGTAGTTTCAGTAAGGTCATAGTTGTCTCTTATGGTAGTAGACTTCAAATCCCAATTTTCAGGAAGAGCTAAAAGGAATTTTAGATTTGAATCTTTAAGATCATATTCCTTGTCCACCAGTGACAGATCAATTCAAGAGTTTGACAAACCTGTCATATAAGTCAGTTAAAGACTCGTCAGCTTTTGAGTCAAAGTGCTCATACTCTTGAGTGAGTATAGTCCTCCTGTTCTTCTTGATTGCATCAGTTCCCTGACATCTTGTCTCCAAAGCATCCCATATCTCCTTTGCAGTTTTGCAATTAATTACCCTGTTTGACATGACATTATCAATGGCACTATGCAGCATATGCCTTACCCTTGCATCCTTGGCAATAGATGAGATGTCTTCAGCTGTGTACTCACCTTTCTCCTTTGGTATGGTCTTTGCTGGTTGATCAGCAACTACAACAGAGAGCTTGGTAGGCTTATGTGGTCCTTCATTAATTCTGTCAAGGTATTCAGGATCTGTAGCTTCCAGAAACATAGCCATATTCACTTTCCTTATGGGATACTCGGAAGGTCTCAGTATGGGAACCCTAATAGTCTCATATCGAATGTGGGTTTGAGTCTTTTGAGTTTCTTCAGTTTTGGTGGGTTTGGTTGGAGTTTGTGCTTCTTCAGACATAATTGTTTGGATCTTTAAAGTATGTGTGTTAACATAAAAGCTCTGATACCAATTGTTAGGTCACACAACACTGTAGAAGGGGTTGAATACAGTATTTATACAATCAAATCGATGTAACACAAGTATGTAACAAAGATCAAGTATATTGAATAAACTCTGTTATAATAAGAACTGTTGTTCTCTCTCAGTGATGAACAAATATCACTAAGAGCTGCTAGGTTACAACATATAATCTTCTCGATAATGATAAAACATATAGTGTAAACCCTAAGTCTGTATTTATATAGTACACAGTTACAAGATAACTTCTAATTGATATGGAATATAATTTTGTCTCCTAAAATATATCAATCAGATATCTTCTACAAGTCTTCTAGTCCTGTAACTCTTTCCATGCATATCTTCTATTATTTTAGTCTCGATCTTCTACTGTAAATCAGCTATGACCTTAAGTTCTGATATTAAGTTCTGACTTCCAGTAAGTCCTAATTTAAGTAAGTCCTGATATGTCCCGTTTGTTATGATCTGAAAACTAAACATGAATCATATTAGACATGACATCTTAAATATATCTAACAACGATTATGAGCGATTACGAATTAGGTTGATTGAACAGAGAAACATGTGGGAATGAGGTGCAATAACCAATAACTATTGGAAATGTTCATGAGCATGAATTACTAGAATTAGAAAGAAAAGAGAATTAATAGGCATTATGCTGGTCCTTTTGAAACAGTAAAATTGGCAAGATAATTGTAAGTGAGTTGGCTTCACCGCCACACGTATAGCTGGTTCATAGTGTGTTTATGTGTGTATATTTAGGAAAAGTAATTAAGCTCTATTATATATATAAAATGGGGACTTAAGTTGAGTTATATGAGCAACTAATAGAATATGATATCAGCAAGAGGCTGATAAGTAATGAGTGGTGTGTGAGTAAAGTTTATGAAAAGTTGTAAGGTTGAGGGCTCAACCTGAGAAAATGGATGTGAGATACTTAAATATATCATTATCTGATCCTTAGTGTGATTCTGAGGACAGAATCCTTTTAAGGGGGAAGGATGTAATATCCGGGACATAGCGTGTAATTATTTTTATTGATAAATAATTATTATGTGATTATATTGTGATTTTTGGTGAATTTTCTGATGATTGGTATTGTTATATGGATGTTTATATGTGGTAAAGTATAAGTATGTTAATTTTTTTATGTCCAGAATAAAATATAGATAATTAAGGTATTTTTCTGATAATTTTTGGAGTGTTATAGATTTTATATTGATTTATGAATTTATTAATTATTTTCTGAATAATTATAAAATCATTTTCTAAAGTCGGGAATCGTCCAACTTTAACCGTTTTTACGTTTTTACAACCCGAAACTCTTCTGAACACTCCTTCCTAACCTAATCTGGTAATTCCGGATATTTTCTTCCATGTTTTGCGGATTACGGTTTGACATGTGCGCGGCCCGGTGCAAAATTTTCAATATGATAACCCTTTTCGATAACATTATCTTCGTACAAAGCGTTTTATAAACACCCGATTTTTTATCATGCCAGGATTCTATATCATATTTTGGTATCAACAAACAACGTATAGTTTGCTCGGAAAATCCACCTGAAACTTCGTCGGCGGCGAAGTCGAACCTTTTTCCGGCGAAGTCGATTAAACTGTTTCAGGGATCGTCTTTAAATTTCCAATATACCAATCGAATCGTTGTTCAACGATCTACAACCTAGTGCAATCAATTTCAAGTAATAAACCCAAACAGAGAAATTCCCAAATTTCAATTGAAATTATTCAAGAACATAAACCCTAATTTTAATTCTGAGAATCAAACATCAATTTGAACATGTTATTGAACTCCAAATCAGTCATATAATATACCGAAATGACCAGGAAGAAAAGATCTACATGATTCTAACATCAAATCACACAAACAACATCAAGAACAAAAATTATTATTTTAAGTACTAAATAATTCGAATTAAATTAATTAAATCAGAAAATCACCTTGATTTCTGCACTGAAATGTATGATTGATTATGAAAGAACTTTTCAAGAGCTTCGATTTGATATATTGCACGCCAGAATCGGAGTTCATTAACGCCTTCGTTTGTGCGTTTGATTATGAAGAACGCGGTTAATTTTATCATATTTTAACCTGTTGTGATCCATGGTTATGGTAAGTAGGGTCTTTACATATATTACTTTCATAAGCAGGTATATATATTGAGTGTGTGTGTATTGTGAACCTCAAACTCCTAACCCGGGTTAGGAGGGCGTCACAGGTTTTGTATCAGAGCTACAGGTTAAAGTCACTGAAACAAGCCTAAATTGTCGGGACTGGATAAAGGGTTAGGATTAGAGGTAAGAAATTGAAAGATAGGACGTCGAGAGGTTGAGTGCGATGGTATAATAGGTTTTGATAGAATTCGTGATGAGATTCGAGATTCTTATCTAGCAACGCGATTGTTAGATAGCGGCGATGGCAGATTCTTTAATCCTAGGATCGTCTGATCATTCGAAGCCTTCAGTCAGAGGACTATCATCTGATTCACGCCCTGCTCTTCCACTGGTATTAGCCATATCACCTCTTGTTGCGACGGTTGCACCTTTTAAAGCTATTATCTCATCCCCTGATGCGAGACTACCTATTCAAGAATCCCCCACATGCTGACTTTGGTTCTACCGGATATTCAACTGTGGGTGCATCTTTTCTGTCACCCCTACACCTTGTTCTATACCATCAGTTTTAAACCCGTCTTATGAAGTAATAGCACCTATGAGGATGGATTCGAGAACTACAACATATGGTGAGTACGCGAGATATTAAAAAGGATGAGAAGAAACCTAAAAAGAGGATTCGTGTGTTCCGGAGGATAGCTGCTACCAGGTTATATGGAGCTACTAGTAAGTATGCCACCTATGATATCTTGTGGAGTGAGCTAGATGGATTTTTAAAGGATTTTGAAAAGATTGGAAATCGAGAGTTTTCTTGGAAGTAAATGATGATGTTATGACCAAACATGATGCGTATAGTAGTAATGTGATATGATATTAGCCGATCTTGTTTTATAAAATAGATTTGATAGACCTATTATACTTAGCAATCGTAAGAAATAATGATGGGAGTGTTACCAGTATGGAAGATTAGAAGTGAAGTTATGAATAAGATAATATGCAACGGTAAGTGGAATTTTTGTCGACCAATGAAGGTAAAATGGATCCAATAAAAAGGTAGAAGATATATGGAAATGAATGAGCTCTTATCTGAGTGTTTCCCTAATTTGATACCATGTAGTTGTTGAGAAGGACAACAACCAACTCATATAGTAATGATGACCAGATGTACGATTTTCAAGATTTTAAACGGTTTTCAAAAGAGATTTTTTTTAAAAGTTTTTTCTAAAAAAATCCTTTAAACAAAACAAGTTTTAAAAACTTGGTTGTCAAACTACTACTTGAGTTTCTTGTTTGTTATAAGATTCAGATTATCCAGAAGAACACTTGTTGTAGAAGTTAGTATGGTTCATTTAAAAGGCCAAGTGGACCCGCTATTATGGAAAAGATTGGATTGTTCCTAACAGAAGAGTGCAAATATTGTTTGATAAGTTTAACGACAGAACCAATGTACGGAGAAACTATTCATCCAATTTCTGAGACGATTAGATTTCAAAAAATACGTCGACTCACAAGAAGCCGAGTATGAGCAAAGAAGATTGAGAAAATCTCTAGACTTTTCTAAAGGAAGAATGTTATTAGCAAAGGAGTTGATATGTTGAATGATCAGTAGCGTAAGTGAAATTTGAAGTTATGATTGTAAATCTCGTAAGAGTGCAGATAGGGTCGAATTATAAAAATATTGAACATGGAAGTACGACGCTAAAGATACAAGACCTAATACATGGGAATTTATTCCAATGTTCGATTGAAGAAGGCATTTCAGAGAACTTTTAAAAGTCAATATATGACCCGAAATGGGATATATTGATCGAATGAATGTTGCAGCTGTAAATAGATGAAATGTGGATGGCGACCAATGTTATCATTCTTTTCTATAATACCATACATTCTTATGAATCTTGAATAAAGTATGAACTTCATTCACAATCAGCTCTATGAGGAGATAAGGAAATTGTTATATTCCTTTCAAAAATCATTTTTCCCTCAAGACTTATTTTCTGATTGAGACAAGCAGTGTTATGGTGTGACTCTCTGTCGGAATAACGAAGAGTCTGGTGGGACGTCACTAAATCATGTGATGTATGCCATATAATATGAAAGACTGGCCATCTTGAGTACAAATATGGTTGTCTCATTCATATCTATACCATTCTTCATCCTTTCTTATTCAATCATGATTTTTGATTTATGGAATCCTTCCGATTGTTTCCTTGTACTCTTATTCCTTACAAAAGGTTTCCAATCAGAATCATATCCACAAATTCCCTTCTTGTGTAAGGTCCGTTCTTTGAATATTTTAAAAGGAAGTGAAATGAACCCGTGTAGCAGATGGGGTTATATGATAAGTATGGATAATTGCAAGCCAATAAATGGTGGACATATATGTGCAGAGAAGAACCCTTATACCAACGACGTGGTTGTTATGAGGACTTCAAATTGGAAGCGGAAATTTGTATATATGATACGTTTCAAATCTGAGATTTTGGCGTGAATTGAAGTAGTTAGTGAACCATGTGAGGTAAATTAACTAGAGAAATAAGAAAGTAAAGCTGCATATATCGGATAAGGCAAATGATTGATTGGACAGCAGAAGCGAATGAAGAAATTCTTAATAATAACCAGATAATCAATTAATACATTGTGAAGATGAAGCATACCTCAATCATGTGAGAGATACTTGTCATGAAGGTTCAAGATCGAAGAAATGCTAGTTACGAATAAACTTCAAAGGTGTTCTTCAAGGAATGGTTGGGTTTTCCCACTTAAGTAAATGAGTTAGGGTAAATTTGATACTCGTAACTGAGCCAGTGAAAGAAGTTCAGTATGAAAAGACATAAGGGGAGATGAAGATATGGTGATTCAACTGCAAAGATTTTTAAGAAGTGATGCTTTTAAACCAAAGGAATTCTTTCACAAGATTATGAGAGTGTTGGTTGAGACCATGTGTTGTTTATCATAAGTTGAACGAGTTAACTAATAAGAACAAGTGTATATTGTCAAGGATAGACGAATTATTAAGGAGAGAGCTTGAATTGAAACATGAACTAGAAGAATTTTAGAATAATTTATAATACTACTTAATAGTGATATTCGGTTATAATCAAAGGATAGGAGAAAGGGTATGATATAATAAGAATTGTTCGCTATAATCTTAAGTTGAACTAAAATATGGGTTGTACTGGTTAGTATTATATGTGATGGTGAAATGGTGAGTTTTGAAGATGGAAGTTGATTGGTCTACTTGTGAGTTGATTGTTGGTTGTTTGATTGTTGGTGTCGGCTTGAGTCCGGCTGGTAGTCAATAATATAAAGGAGATGCTGCCCAAATTTTCAAAAATACCCTACTCTTAAAGATAGAAAGTATACTTCCGTGTGTTATTGATATTCATGTTAATATTCCAAATGATTGTGATCTCGGCTCTTGAAAGAGGTTGTTACAGCCAATCCGACTATATATAATTGGTCTTTGATTTCATTTAGCTAGTCATCACCTGGTGCAATTGATCAATTAAGTAACTTAATTGGTTAATTTTACCAATTAATGGTCAATTAGATATAAATCGATTCTAATTAGATTAAGTCAAATTTTGATGTGACTTTCAAATCCAAAATCAAAGTAATGAGGAATTTGGAGAAGGTAAGGACACCAGTAGAATTCAGAAATTGCTGCAAGTGTGAATATGCCCTTAGTAATGGACAAGAGAAATAGAAAGTTATTTGTATGGATGGGTGAGAATAATGTTTTTAAGAACTAAAGATTTAAGATAAAGCAAAGAGAAGGAATGAAGGAAAGGAAGAAGGGAGGTGGAATAAAGAAGAGATTAGTACCTACACCAATATGGATTTTATTAGCCCATTAAAGAGATTCTATCATCTGTAATAAAGTTTTATTAAAGGATGTCTTGTTTCCAAATTGCTTTGATAATCATACAATAAATGATTTATCAAGTATTTCTGTTTTGGATAAAATGTGAGATACAGTTTTAGTGCAGTTTCTGATTGATATTGATACTTAGGTTGTTGTTAAATATCAAAAGTGGTATTAATATAGATGATTGATGTTTACTTCAGTATGGGATGTGTAACGACCGAGGAATTACGCTTGCATTATATTATAATAATAATAAATTATGTGTATTATTATGTGATTAACTGTGTTGAGGCATTAAACCCTAATTGTTATGTGCTACGTGTTGTCTGTTTTGATCTGAACATGTTTCGGATATTTATTGAGTGTTTTATCGCAAGTTATATATTTTATATCAAAACCCGTACAGCTCAAACAGTATTTTAAAAGCCCATATTTCAAACAAAATCATTGGCTCTGTTTTATTAAAAATGCCATGTACCGTATTGCTATTCTGAACCCCTAGACGTTTTACCAATTGACCTTTTTCGCGAAAAACGACTTTTCCGGACCCCTTCGGGTACCAAAAGCCCCACAAAAATCACATTTTTATTTTTATATGATTATGAAATTATCATATATCATTTTTCTTTGTATTTTTGTATTTTTCACAATTTTTGGGAATTTTTAGTATTTATTTTGTATTTATTGGATATTTAAAAATTCATTATTAATACCCAAAAATTATAAAAATTGGGGCCAAATATTTTTATTAGGAGTGTAATTAGACCCTTAATTTTACTTAGGGGTATTATTTTCATAAATATAAATACCTGAATTACTATTAATTAAATCAGTTAATTACAATTAAAAATCAGAAAAAAAAAAATAAAAGAAAAAGAAAGGGGATTAGGGTTAGGGTTTGGTGAAGAACAGCAGGAGGAATCAAAGCCAAGTTTGATCGTGATTCTGTTAACCAAATCAGTCGTGTAAGTATCCGTTGTGAAGCTCTTTCAATTCTCTATCTGATTATGTAATCGTTTTTGTTGATTGGTTAGTCGATTTTTAATTCATAATTTTTGGGTTAATTCATGAATTCGGGTTTTGAGTTTGACTGATTGTTTGATGTTGTGGTTGTTGGGAGCGATTAGATCATTGAATTTCTGACTGTTTGGTACCGGTTTCATCGAATTTCGTTTAGGATTTAGGTTCGCCGGAGTTTAGCCGCCGCCGCTGTGTTCATCGTGTTTCCGGCCGTTGTGGTCGACGAAAACGAAGGAGAAAGGCTGGAGGGACGTCGGGGTATTGCTGTGCTTCGAAACCACAGAAGAATCAAGCCTGGAATCAAGCGTTTCGTGCTCACCGGAATCAAACGCCGGCGTCGGGTTCTGGGTTTTTTTTGGCCGGTGTTCTTCCCGACCCGTTTGGGTTGGGGACGACCCGGTTGCAACCCGGTTTCGACCCGGGTTTGATCCTTGCAACCCAAAACCTGTTTCTGTTTTTGTGTTTCTGATTAAATTAATAATTTATTTATATTTTAGTAATTAAAAATCAGTTTTAATAATTCTAATAATTAATTAAAAATTAATTTTATATTCTGAAAAATAGTATTTATAATTTCTGAATTATTTTATTTAATTATAAATTCGAATTTATTTATTTATTTAATTAATTATTTAATTATTTATCTAATTATTTATTAGTTATCTAATTAATTAATAATTAGGTAATTAATTAATAATTAGGTAATTAATTAATAAATAAAGATTAGAAATAATTAAATAATATGATTAATAATTCGATAATTAGTTATTATTACGAGTAATGATTCGATAATTGAATTATTATTCGAGCGTTAGTTATTTGAATAATATTGTAATAATTATTCGTATCGTATAATTAGATATCCGTAATTAATTAATTAACGAATCGTACGAGTTTCAATAATAATCTAATAGATCGATAATTATGCGGGAGTTGCGAGTGGCTCGTGAAGATACGAGTGATTAATCGTTAAGTGATCTATAATTCGAATAATTCGTAGCTATTCGATAAATAGCGTATCAATTAATTAAGTTGATTGATTATTTGTAAATAATCGATCTAATCGAATAAATATCGATAAGTTATAAATATTATAATAAATTGTGATTAATCCTAATAATTAGGGATTTATTATTTTAAATTATTAAATAAGTAATTATTAATTATTTATTAATTATTTATTTATTAAATATTTAAAAAGTGATTAATTATTTCGATAATTAATCACATAATTTTCAATAAATCGTAACTTCTTCATTTTAACTCCAAAAATTATAAAAAAATTATTTTTGACTTTGATTTTTCTTAAATAATTATTTAAAAATTATTTTAGGATTTAAAAGGTTATAATAATTATCTATATTGAATAATAAATTGAATTATCAGTGTTTAATTCATAACAATTCAACCGTTAGTCCGATTTGAGTGAAACGAAGACCCCTAGACTCAGAAAAATGAGACGAATCCAATAAAAATAGTTGTAAGTTATAATTTCTTCTGACAAAGAGTGGTTGGTGATAATTGATAGTTCGAAGGTCCTAGTAGGGATATAATTGAGCCGAATAAATCCCGAAAAATTATAATAAAATCAGATACGACTAGTAATGCAGGTATAAGCCTAGAATTGATTCTAAAAATAATTATAAATCTAGAAATTAATTGTGTGCTTTACGTGTTACGTGTTATATATGATTATGTGTATAAATGTGTTGTGTAAATATATGTATATATATATACGAGTCAGATAGAAACGCATGGGTAGACTGATAAGGTTGCGTGATATCAATTCAAGATACACGTATGTAGTAAATTATCTAAACACCTATCTTTCTATGATTTGTTCAGTGTTAGCAAGGCAGAGCAAGCTAGGGTCAGAAGGCAGTAAGTTAAACCAGGTTAAGTACGCGCAAGGCAAGTTTTTCCCCTATTCTAAATTCAGAATAGTGATTTATATTTCCTTTCTATCGTATCAATTCTCTTTGATAATTATTGTTCATATACACTGTTACCCATTTATATCATTTGTTCCATTTCATTTCAATTCTTGATTTACCCAATTTATTGAATTCCTGTTCATATTTCAATTCCTTTACCCTATATATATTCTGGTATATCCTGGTGTTGGGATATATCAATAGCATACCGATTGTTCCGGATGCTCAGCCTTGGACTGGATGGTTACTATAAAGGCTGGGTTTTTCCCAGACCATTAATTAATAGGCCATAGTTGCCTGAGTACTCCTTATGTTGGTTGGGTCTATGCAGTTGGGTATAGATCCGCACTATATTCTGACTGATCAGCAGATTATAGTGCATATGTTGGTTCTTGTTTCCAGTCTTGTTCATTTGGCACTCGCCATCATTGGCAAATTATTATCATATACAGATACAGATGGTTATTCAAACCAGCAGCTTTTGGTTCATTTATTTCTCTCTCTTTATAATATATATATATATTGTTGCAGGCTTGTTGAGCAATTTTGGCTCATTTCTTTTATTGTCACTCCTATTGTTTTACAGTTAAGGTAGAGAATGAAACCCATCAGGACCCGCGTAGTCAAGAAGCGAGTCAAGCAGCGGGACCCTCTTATACCAAGAGTGTTCCTTCCTATTCCCGAAGAGAGCTTTGAATTGCCAGATCAGGTGTAGCAGGATAAGTAGTAATGTTGGGTTGAATAAGAGTTTTGTGTAGTTTGATTAAAAGATTGCGTAGTGAAACTGTAGATAGAATAAAGTTTTGTAATAAAGAGAGTTCTTGAAACAAGTTTTATTTAGTTGGGTTTGTAATAAAGTGTAGTGCATGATTCTTGTTTCCAACCTCAACCCTTAAAAGATCCTGAGTAGTGATAGTTCGGGGTAATTATTATATTTATATTCCGCTTGTGCAGGTATAGTTGGTAGTTGTTGTTAATAATGCCCCAAATCTATACCCCGGGATTTGGAGGGTGTTATAGTTGGTATCAGAGCTTAGGTTTGACCTTGGAAAACAAGAATGTTAGGGTTAAGATAAGATAGGAAAATAAGATAGGATGAGAGTGAGAGTGTTAGGACTGTTTGTCTATGTGATTAGAAGTATGAGTTATAGGATTGTGATTTGATTGTTTTGTGTTATTATTTTTTTTATGTATATTAGATGGCTTCTTTATCATCATCTACGGAGAGGACCGAGACAGATCCAGTGGATGCACAGGTAGTAGCCCCAGTGTCAGAGCAGATCTTACCTCCATTACCACCTGAGCCAGCACCAGAGATACCACTTCCCCCGGAGGTACCAGGTTTTGCAGATTATTTTCCATATGCTGAGCCAGAGATACCAGATATTCCACCATTAGAGTTTTCGATGTTTGATATTCCTGATATGGTTGATCTTCCGCAGTGGGAGGATTTAGAGCCTCGGATTCCTATGCCACCAGTTGAGATTCCAGAGATGCCACCGATGGAGCCAGAGGCAGAGCCGCCTGTGTATGCGCCTATGGAGCAGCCTGTCTTATTTCCTGCCCCATTAGCCATTTATGCACCTGTTCCGGGAGTGTATCAGTTTCCTCAGCCAGAGTTTATGGATGAGATCGTGGTAGATGGACCATTACCTTCTCGAGGTTCCAGCACTGATCTTCATGAGCATCATACCGTGACTTACCAGCGCTTTCAGGCAGAGAGGGAGGAGAGGATTAGATGGCAGAACCAGTGTAGAGAGATCCTTGGATTGTATGAGACACAGACGGATGGTCCTGTCAGAGCATTACGATCGGATTATATACTGAGAGAGAGACTACATCATATTCACCGGGTTAGTTCGCAGCAGCTTACTGAGTTGAGACAGCAGGATCTTAGTGCGGAGACAGCATATCGCAGAGCATTGGGACTTACCGAGGCAGTGCTAGAGGCAGTACGGGAGGAGTTGAGCCACGTACCACCAGGATTTTGAGACCAGCAGATCGATGAGTGTTGTATTATGTATATTTTGTAGATAGAGGCAGCATAGTATTGTATATTAGTTTGTATGAGTGTAGCTACTGACTCTGACTGATAGTAGTAGCAGTACGACTGTTATATCATAGGGTTTTGTATCAAGCACTGACACCTGTAGCTGGTGTTCTACCTATATATATATATGAGATAATCTTTTGCATATTTTCTTTATTTTATTTCCAGTCATTTAAGCATTTACATTTATTTCAGTACCATTGCATATTTACAAATGTAGTTTTATTCACGATCATGTTGTAAAAAAAAAAAAAAAATTTAATTTAAAACTATCATACTGTTTTATCTATTCAGTTATTTAATAAGTTATTTTATTTTCTCGAATCGACTGTTTTAATATATGTTTAATATACTGTTATTAAATAAGATCCATTATTTATTTACCAGAAAAATGGCACCTAAGAGAAAAGCGCAGCCCGACTCATCGAATGGAAACACCGAGGGCCAAAACAATAATATACAGATGGATCAGATGTTTAATCTCATGCAACAACAGATGTTGATGATGCAACAGCAAATGCAGCAGCAGCAACAGCAGTTCCAGCAACAGATGTTACAGCAAGCCGCTCATCCAGGACATCAAATACCACCAGCAGCACCTATGACTACTTTCAAGCAATTTCAGTCGGTGAAGCCACCGGAATTTATGGGTTCCACAGATCCTACAAAAGCGAGAGCTTGGCTGAAAGAGATGGAAAAGGCTTTTTCGTTGGCAAAGGTCGAGGAAGAACAGAAGACGGATTTCGCTAGCTATTTCCTAAAAGGCGAAGCTAATTACTGGTGGGAATCAAAGAAAGCTTTGGAAGAAGGTGTGGTGAACTGGAACAGATTCACTGATCTTTTCTTGGAGAAATATTTTCCTCGTTTTATGAAGAACCAGATGGAGATCAAGTTCCTGGAGCTGAAACAAGACAACTTATCGGTTGCGGATTATGAAACCAAGTTTACTGAATTGGCAAGGTTTGTTCCAGAGCAGGTGGATACGGACGAGAAGCGGGCCAAGAGATTTCAGCAAGGACTAAAATCATGGATTCGTAGCAGGGTAGCTGTGTTTGAATTGACAACTTATACGGCTGTTGTTCAGAAAGCTATGATTATTGAAGGAGAAAGCGAAGCAGCTCAGAAAGAGAAAGGACCAGGGAATTTTCAGAATCGTTTCAACAAAAGACCGGGATTTCAAGCTCGGGGAAAAGTAAATTTCAAAAGGCCAGAGCAAAACAACCAGAGGATGGGTAATCGACTACCTGCCCCAACTCAGCAAAGGCTTATCCGACCGCCTATACCTGATTGCAGAACGTGTGGTAGAAAGCATACAGGAGTTTGCAACAAGCTAAATGTTACGTGTTTCAAGTGCAAGCAAATGGGACACTATTCTGGAGAATGTCCAATGGGAAAGGCAGAAGTTACTTGTTTCCAATGTGGGAGAAAAGGACATATCGCCAAAGACTGCAGAGGAATTGCAATGGCTGCCAGTATTCCAAGAGTTTTAGCATTACCTCCACCTCCACTACCACAGCAAAATCAGCCCAAAGCAAGGACTTTCAACATGTCAATGAAGGAAGCGGTACAGAGTCCGAATGTGGTTGCAGGTACACTTACTGTAAATTCCGTAAATGCTTTAGTATTGATTGATTCAGGAGCTACTAGATCTTTTATTTCTGAAGCTTTTATCTCTAAGATAGATTGTGAGATTCAGTGGTTGGATGAAGTATTAGTCATAAAATTAGCAAATAATGATCAGGTTGCAGTAGATCGAGTATGTCCGAGCTGTGATATTGAGATAGGGAGATGTCATTTTTTCAGTTGATTTGATACCTTTTAGGTTAGGGGAGTTTGATATTATTTTAGGAATGGATTGGCTGTCTAATAATAATGCTCAAATTGACTGTGCGAATAAGAGAGTGAAATTGCAAACTGAAGAAAATGAAACGGTAATATTTAAAGGTGAGAAGCAACAGCAGAAATTCCTATCAATAATGCAGACGAGAAGATTGCTACGTCAAGGATGCCAAGCTTATTTAGCCTATGTACGAGATGTTGATAAGGGAGATTTGAAGATTGAAGATATTCCTGTAGTTTGTGAATTTCTTGATGTTTTTCCAGACGAATTACCAGGACTTCCACCAGATCGAGAAATCGAATTCACTATTGACTTGACGCCAGGGACTGAACCAATTTCGAAAGCTCCATATCGAATGGCACCTGTTGAAATGAGGGAATTAGCAAAGCAGTTGCAAGAACTTCTTGACAAAGGAATTATAAGGCCAAGTGTATCCCCATGGGGTGCGCCAGTATTGTTCGTGAAAAAGAAGGATGGTAGTATGCGACTGTGTATTGATTATCGTGAGCTGAACAAGTTAACTATTAAGAATAAATATCCTTTACCTCACATTGATGATTTATTTGATCAACTACAAGGAGCAGCATGGTTTTCGAAAATCGACTTACGATCAGGCTATCATCAGTTAAAGATCAAGGCCGAAGATATTCCAAAAACAGCGTTTAGAACAAGGTACGGACACTATGAATTTCTTGTGATGGCTTTTGGATTGATGAATGCACCTGCAGCGTTTATGGATTTGATGAATCGAATATTCAAAAAGTATTTGGATAAGTTTATCATTATATTTATTGATGACATCTTGATCTATTCAAAGACGGAAGAAGAGCATGCAGCGCAATTAAGAACGACATTGGAAATATTACGGAAGGAGCAGCTTTATGCAAAATTTTCCAAATGCGAATTTTGGTTGAAAGAAGTGCAGTTTTTAGGGCACATCATCAGCAGAGAAGGCATTCAAGTTGATCCAGCAAAGATTGAAGCTGTGTTGAATTGGGAAAGACCAAAGACGCCGACAGAGGTTCGAAGTTTCTTAGGTTTGGCAGGATATTATCGAAGATTTGTCAAAGATTTTGCGAAGATAGCTACACCGCTGACCAAGTTAACTCGACAAAGTGAAAAGTTCGAATGGAATAGTAAGTGTGAAGAAAGTTTTCAAGAATTGAAGAATCGGTTGGTGACGGCACCAGTATTAGTACTACCAGACGAGCAAGGAAATTTTGTTATTTACAGTGATGCTTCATATCGTGGTTTGGGATGTGTGTTGATGCAACATGGTAACGTTATTGCATATGCGTCGAGACAACTTAAACCTCATGAGCAGAAATATCCTACGCATGATCTCGAATTAGCAGCAATTGTATTTGCATTGAAGCTTTGGAGACATTATTTGTACGGTGAAAAATGTGAAATCTACACGGATCATAAAAGTCTGAAGTATATCTTCACGCAAAAGGAACTAAACATGCGACAACGTCGATGGCTGGAATTGATTAAAGATTACGATGTTACAATTAGTTATCATCCCGGAAAAGCAAATGTTGTAGCTGATGCGCTAAGCAGAAAAGAAAGATTAAATCGGTTGACTTCATGCGAAGAAGTGGCCAAGGAATTCGACAAATTGGAAATCGAAATTCGTATTCCCGATGAATCTGCAGAAACTATCTACGCTATGACTTTCCAACCAGAATTGCTGGAAAAGATTCGCCGTTGTCAAGAAGAAGTGATAAGTCAAGACGACAGCTTAACAGGAGAAGAGATTACAACTCAGAAAGATAATGAAGGAATTTTACGTTTTGCGTCAAGAATCTGGATCCCTAACGTGGCAGAATTAAAAGAAGAAATTATGCGAGATGCGCATAATTCGAAGTATTCCATTCATCCAGGAAGCACGAAAATGTATCGCGATTTAAAGGAAAATTTTTGGTGGCCGAATATGAAGAAGGAGATAGCAGAATGGGTGAGTAAATGCTACACATGCCAGCGAGTTAAAGCAGAACACCAACGTCCGAGTGGGTTATTGCAACCATTAGATATTCCAGAATGGAAATGGGAACATCTAGCGATGGATTTTGTGGTAGGACTACCGAAGACTAGGGCAAATCATGATGCAATATGGGTAATCATTGACAGACTTACGAAGTCGGCACATTTTCTACCAATTAATGAAAGATTTTCGCTCGACAAATTAGTGCACATATATCTCAAAGAAATTGTGATGCGTCATGGGGTACCAGTATCAATTGTATCGGATCGAGATCCTCGTTTCAATTCAAGATTTTGGAGGCAATTTCAAGAATGTCTAGGAACGAAGTTGAATATGAGTACAGCTTATCATCCGCAAACTGACGGCCAAAGTGAAAGGACAATTCAAACTATTGAAGACATGCTACGAGTTTGTGCGATCGATTTTGAAGGCAGTTGGGATGAACATTTACCCCTAGTGGAATTTTCTTATAATAACAGCTATCACGCCAGTATTGGAATGCCACCGTATGAAGCATTATATGGGAGGAAATGCAGATCACCCGTGCACTGGGATGAAGTTGGAGAACGCAAGATTTTGGGTCCAGAATTAATTCAGCAGACAAAAGAAAAGATTAACCTTATTCGAAAACGAATCGAAGCAGCACAAAACAGACAAAGCAGATATGCAAACCAAGCCAGGAAGGATATGGACTATCAGGAAGGAGAACACGTATTGCTCAAAATATCGCCATGGAAAGGATTGACCAGATTTGGCAATAAAGGGAAATTGAAGCCACGATACGTTGGACCGTTTGAGATTTTGAAGAAAATTGGAAAGGTTGCGTACGAGCTAGCTCTACCACCTCATATGCAGCACATTCACAACGTATTTCATGTATCTATGCTTAAGAGGTATAATCCTGATACAAGGCATGTAATAGAGTATGAACCAGTAGAACTTCAGGCAGATTTATCATATGTAGAACAGCCAATAAAAATTCTAGATAGGCAAGAGAGGGTATTAAGAAATAAGTCTGTGTCATTAGTGAGAGTTTTATGGAGAAACTCAGTGGTTGAAGAATCAACCTGGGAGCTTGAGAGTGAAATGTTAGAAAAGTATCCTCAATTATTTGCATAATTAGATTCTGAGGACAGAATCTTGTTAAGGGGGAAAGAATGTAACGACCGAGGAATTACGCTTGCATTATATTATAATAATAATAAATTATGTGTATTATTATGTGATTAACTGTGTTGAGGCATTAAACCCTAATTGTTATGTGCTACGTGTTGTCTGTTTTGATCTGAACATGTTTCGGATATTTATTGAGTGTTTTATCGCAAGTTATATATTTTATATCAAAACCCGTACAGCTCAAACAGTATTTTAAAAGCCCATATTTCAAACAAAATCATTGGCTCTGTTTTATTAAAAATGCCTTGTACCGTATTGCTATTCTGAACCCCTAGACGTTTTACCAATTGACCTTTTTCGCGAAAAACGACTTTTCCGGACCCCTTCGGGTACCAAAAGCCCCACAAAAATCACATTTTTATTTTTATATGATTATGAAATTATCATATATCATTTTTCTTTGTATTTTTGTATTTTTCACAATTTTTGGGAATTTTTAGTATTTATTTTGTATTTATTGGATATTTAAAAATTCATTATTAATACCCAAAAATTATAAAAATTGGGGCCAAATATTTTTATTAGGAGTGTAATTAGACCCTTAATTTTACTTAGGGGTATTATTTTCATAAATATAAATACCTGAATTACTATTAATTAAATCAGTTAATTACAATTAAAAATCAGAAAAAAAAATAAAAGAAAAAGAAAGGGGATTAGGGTTAGGGTTTGGTGAAGAACAGCAGGAGGAATCAAAGCCAAGTTTGATCGTGATTCTGTTAACCAAATCAGTCGTGTAAGTATCCGTTGTGAAGCTCTTTCAATTCTCTATCTGATTATGTAATCGTTTTTGTTGATTGGTTAGTCGATTTTTAATTCATAATTTTCGGGTTAATTCATGAATTCGGGTTTTGAGTTTGACTGATTGTTTGATGTTGTGGTTGTTGGGAACGATTAGATCGTTGAATTTCTGACTGTTTGGTACCGGTTTCATCGAATTTCGTTTAGGATTTAGGTTCGCCGGAGTTTAGCCGCCGCCGCTGTGTTCATCGTGTTTCCGGCCGTTGTGGTCGACGAAAACGAAGGAGAAAGGCTGGAGGGACGTCGGGGTATTGCTGTGCTTCGAAACCACAGAAGAATCAAGCCTGGAATCAAGCGTTTCGTGCTCACCGGAATCAAACGCCGGCGTCGGGTTCTGGGTTTTTTGGCCGGTGTTCTTCCCGACCCGTTTGGGTTGGGGACGACCCGGTTGCAACCCGGTTTCGACCCGGGTTTGATCCTTGCAACCCAAAACCTGTTTCTGTTTTTGTGTTTCTGATTAAATTAATAATTTATTTATATTTTAGTAATTAAAAATCAGTTTTAATAATTCTAATAATTAATTAAAAATTAATTTTATATTCTGAAAAATAGTATTTATAATTTCTGAATTATTTTATTTAATTATAAATTCGAATTTATTTATTTATTTAATTAATTATTTAATTATTTATCTAATTATTTATTAGTTATCTAATTAATTAATAATTAGGTAATTAATTAATAATTAGGTAATTAATTAATAAATAAAGATTAGAAATAATTAAATAATATGATTAATAATTCGATAATTAGTTATTATTACGAGTAATGATTCGATAATTGAATTATTATTCGAGCGTTAGTTATTTGAATAATATTGTAATAATTATTCGTATCGTATAATTAGATATCCGTAATTAATTAATTAACGAATCGTACGAGTTTCAATAATAATCTAATAGATCGATAATTATGCGGGAGTTGCGAGTGGCTCGTGAAGATACGAGTGATTAATCGTTAAGTGATCTATAATTCGAATAATTCGTAGCTATTCGATAAATAGCGTATCAATTAATTAAGTTGATTGATTATTTGTAAATAATCGATCTAATCGAATAAATATCGATAAGTTATAAATATTATAATAAATTGTGATTAATCCTAATAATTAGGGATTTATTATTTTAAATTATTAAATAAGTAATTATTAATTATTTATTAATTATTTATTTATTAAATATTTAAAAAGTGATTAATTATTTCGATAATTAATCACATAATTTTCAATAAATCGTAACTTCTTCGTTTTAACTCCAAAAATTATAAAAAAATTATTTTTGACTTTGATTTTTTCTTAAATAATTATTTAAAAATTATTTTAGGATTTAAAAGGTTATAATAATTATCTATATTGAATAATAAATTGAATTATCAGTGTTTAATTCATAACAATTCAACCGTTAGTCCGATTTGAGTGAAACGAAGACCCCTAGACTCAGAAAAATGAGACGAATCCAATAAAAATAGTTGTAAGTTATAATTTCTTCTGAAAAAGAGTGGTTGATGATAATTGATAGTTCGAAGGTCCTAGTAGGGATATAATTGAGCCGAATAAATCCCGAAAAATTATAATAAAATCAGATACGACTAGTAATGCAGGTATAAGCCTAGAATTGATTCTAAAAATAATTATAAATCTAGAAATTAATTGTGTGCTTTACGTGTTACGTGTTATATGTGATTATGTGTATAAATGTGTTGTGTAAATATATGTATATATATATACGAGTCAGATAGAAACGCATGGGTAGACTGATAAGGTTGCGTGATATCAATTCAAGATACACGTATGTAGTAAATTATCTAAACACCTATCTTTCTATGATTTGTTCAGTGTTAGCAAGGCAGAGCAAGCTAGGGTCAGAAGGCAGTAAGTTAAACCAGGTTAAGTACGCGCAAGGCAAGTTTTTCCCCTATTCTAAATTCAGAATAGTGATTTATATTTCCTTTCTATCGTATCAATTCTCTTTGATAATTATTGTTCATATACACTGTTACCCATTTATATCATTTGTTCCATTTCATTTCAATTCTTGATTTACCCAATTTATTGAATTCCTGTTCATATTTCAATTCCTTTACCCTATATATATTCTGGTATATCCTGGTGTTGGGATATATCAATAGCATACCGATTGTTCCGGATGCTCAGCCTTGGACTGGATGGTTACTATAAAGGCTGGGTTTTTCCCAGACCATTAATTAATAGGCCATAGTTGCCTGAGTACTCCTTATGTTGGTTGGGTCTATGCAGTTGGGTATAGATCCGCACTATATTCTGACTGATCAGCAGATTATAGTGCATATGTTGGTTCTTGTTTCCAGTCTTGTTCATTTGGCACTCGCCATCATTGGCAAATTATTATCATATACAGATACAGATGGTTATTCAAACCAGCAGCTTTTTGGTTCATTTATTTCTCTCTCTTTATAATATATATATATATTGTCGCAGGCTTGTTGAGCAATTTTGGCTCATTTCTTTTATTGTCACTCCTATTGTTTTACAGTTAAGGTAGAGAATGAAACCCATCAGGACCCGCGTAGTCAAGAAGCGAGTCAAGCAGCGGGACCCTCTTATACCAAGAGTGTTCCTTCCTATTCCCGAAGAGAGCTTTGAATTGCCAGATCAGGTGTAGCAGGATAAGTAGTAATGTTGGGTTGAATAAGAGTTTTGTGTAGTTTGATTAAAAGATTGCGTAGTGAAACTGTAGATAGAATAAAGTTTTGTAATAAAGAGAGTTCTTGAAACAAGTTTTATTTAGTTGGGTTTGTAATAAAGTGTAGTGCATGATTCTTGTTTCCAACCTCAACCCTTAAAAGATCCTGAGTAGTGATAGTTCGGGGTAATTATTATATTTATATTCCGCTTGTGCAGGTATAGTTGGTAGTTGTTGTTAATAATGCCCCAAATCTATACCCCGGGATTTGGAGGGTGTTATAGACATTCTAGAAATAGGAAAAGAAACTGAAAGGTCAAAATTGACTAGAATTTCGAAGAAAGTAATCGATCAGAGTCCTGATCAATGGTAAATGAAACCCTGATCGAATTTTCATTCGATTAAACGGGTAAAAAATCACTTAATGCGATCAGAGTCCTGATCGATGGTGAATGAAACCCTGATCAAATTTTCATTCGATTAAAGGGGTAAAAAATCACTTAATTTGATCAGAGTCCTGATCGAAAAAGGAAAAGCCCTGATCAAATTTTCATTTGATTAAAGGGGTAAAAAGTCACTCAGTTCGATCAAAGTGCTGATCGAAAAAGATAAAATTCTGATCGAATTTTCATTCGATTAAAGAGACAGAAATTCGCTTAATTCGAACAGAGTCCTGATCGATAAATGGAATAGTTCTGATCGAATTTCAGAAAGACCATAGTGTGAATAACACATCAAAATCGATCAGAATCCTGATCGATTTTGATCAGGATTCCTGGTCTATTTCACCTTAGGCCTCAGTGTCAAAAATATACCTAATTCGATCAGGATCTTGATCGATTTCGATCAGGAATCCTAGTCGAAATTCTGTCGACTAGAGTGACAGATTGTCATCTAGTTCGATCAGGATCCTGATCGATTTTGCATGACTCCTGGTCGATTTTAAGTCAGACATTAAAATAAATCCAGAAAATTAAGGATAAATTCCTATAAATTAAGGAAAAAAATCCCAGAATTAAGGAAACATTCCTATAAATTAAGGAAAAAATTCCAGAATTAAGGGAAAACTCCTGAAAATTAAGGAAAAAATTCAGAATTAATGGGAAATTCCTATAAATTAAGGAAAAATCCTAGAAATTAGGAATAAATCCTTTAAATTAAGGGAATTCCTTTAAAAATTCCTAAAAATTATGGATGTATTCTGAAAATTAAAGAAAAATTCCTGTAAAACCTAGAAATTAAGGAAAAAATACTAGATATTTCCTAAATAATAGGAATAAAGGTAAAGAAAAGTGATAGGGAGACTCCAAAATATCCCTGAAGCCGTGTATAAGATAAATCGTTGTAAATGTGTAGGTCGCTCCACACTTTACGTAAAAACGATATCCCGTAAGGGGACGAATGAACTTAACTTCTGCGAAATCTTTTTACGGTTTCTCAGAAGTTGGGAGGCAAATGATAGGGAATAAAATAATCTCTGATTGCGTAATTAAGATCACATTAATTATATTGGAATTGGGATGACAGTTAAGCCCATTAGAAAGGGCCCAAAACCCTGAATATTAATTAATTTCGTAATTAATAAGGGATAAATCAGCTGATAAATAAAGTCCGGTTAAGAATACAATTCCTTGGAGATTGGCCTCCAGGAAACCTCATGGGATAAAAAGTCAGTTTCCTACTTCTTTGGACTCCAAAGTCCATTCTAATTCAGAGACTTGCCCATCAAGTCTCCTAACCCTAGTCCAATTCAAGGACTCCCAACACCTATATATGGGGCTTCACTGCACAGATCAGAACTACGTTTTTTGACTTGATCCTTGGCAAACAGTAAGGTACATAGGCATTTTATTAAGACAGATCGAGTCACGAAACACAAGAGCAATCAAATCGAGCCTTGAAGCTCACGAACCCTAGTAATAAATACATCAATTAATATACCCTAATTTTCTATCCATGACAATTCTGTTAACGAACCCTAGTAATAAATACATCAATTAATATACCCTAATTTTCTATCCATGACAATTCTGTTAATATTAATACTTTTTTAAAATAATATTGAGGCTTTATATGGAAGGAAATATTAAAAAATGCGGTCAAGAGAAAAAGTTTAAGTTATGTGGTGGTTGATGTTGTCGGGGAAATTTGATTTTGTACGTAGTAGGGTCACTAGTCCTTTTTTTTATCATCGGTGAAAATTTTTATACACCCTTGTAAAATCTGTAATTTTATTTTTATTATTTATTTGTTAGAAATTAGATATTTATTTGTTTAGATAAACATTTCAACTTAGAATATTCCGGAAAGTTTTTGTGCAAGTTATTTGAGTTGGGAAAATATTTATTATTTATGTAAAGAAGTGTGAGTATAAATAAGAAAATTAATTATTTTAAATTTAGGTATTTATGTGTATCAAATATTTTATTTTTGGAATTTACTTGAATAAATAGTAGAAACTTAAGTTTTAGAATTAACTTAATAAAATTAGGTTTGCATGTTTTTATGCCTATATGAAGACTCCGCTATAGTAGAATTAGGACCGTACAGAAATCAGCAAAAGAGGTACAAACATATTCTTTTTATTTTCTTTTCTGTTGAACATGTCTCTAAACTACTAATTGCTTATTTGGCCGACAAGTACTGACAAGTGTATGCATGCTCTTAAGTTTTGATTGTTAACATTTGTCAAATTTTCTTTTCTGGTCTTAGCTTATAATTATTAGTTAAATTAATTAACAAGTGATGTTCAAACGAATGTTTGGTACTCTTGATTCCTGGCATGTACACATGAATTTTATGATTAAGCGTAAATTTATATCACTTGCCGATGAAATTATTAATATTATATTTGTTTTTAAAAATATAATTATGTTTATATTAATTTTTTCAAAGAAAAAAGATATATATATATATATATATATATATATATATATGCATCGAATTGTTATGATTTTAGTTTTCAAGTTAGTTTAAAATTATAAGATCAGCTTACATGCATTGATGCCTTTCTTTATTTGTTTTGAACAATTAAAATATGATGTGTACGCTTCGGGGGGTAGTGATTATATTTAAGTACACAATTCACATGTTAATGAATTAAGGTCCATTTGTTTTAAATTTTATCATAAGACCCATGACTTGAATTAATATCATTGAAATCTGTTACTTGTTTGATTAATTCCTTATCAATATGGAGTAAGAATGATGTTGATATGTTTCTTAAGTACTAATTATTTGTTAATTAAAATATAATTTTAGGATTTGCTCCTGTTACTAATTTTAGATTTCTAAGTGTCGACTTGGGGTTTTGACTTACTTTTAATTTTTGGAAAAGACATTTCAATTCTGTTTTTGATTTCGTATAAGATATAAGTTTTTGTGAATTTTAGGACCCGGTCTCTATATTTTCGAATCCATTTGTAATTTACGCTATAATTCCGAAACTAGCCGTAGATACCCTAAATAGGCGCACAAGTGTGCAACTTTAAATACCTATAAAGGGCGCATAATTATTGAATTTTAAATATCGACCACTAGCAAAGTGCGGTATAAAGAATAATAATAAGAATAAGAATATCGTTTTGCTTTGTATACTTTATTTTGTTCTGTTATAAATTTTGCTCTGTTCTGTTTTAAATTCTGAATTTTAAAATATAAAACTTTGGGTCAGATTTATTTTAGAATATGTTTTACAAAATTATTATTGTTGAAAAAAAAATTCGTTTTATTAAAACACCCATTACTTTTCAGTTAAATAGTTAGTCAATTTGTACGTGATGAGATTTGTAACTCACCCCTTTTAATATTTCAAGTTCGGAATATTTGGAGCTTATTGAGAATAAGGAATGAGAATAATGTGAAGATCTGTACTGCTTAGTTTCGTGCTATTTGAATTAGAATAAAGACTTTCGTATTTAGAGAATAAATTTGATTATCTGTTTATACAATTAATATCGAATTTGTGGAGGTGCATCTCTATTTTTATGGTTTTGATTGAATAAGTTTGACCTCTGTTTTGACGTTTGTGATAGTTTGATTTTTCGAATAAAAAATGTGTTTTATTTAGAATTAATAGTCCGAAAAGTCGGCTATTATAATCCTCTTAGTAATTAAATTTAGATAATCACAATCTTTTTTAAAAAATAAATAACCTATTTTTCTTAAATTTAAGAAAATATTTAAGAGAATATCATCTGATTTACAAGTATTTGGCAGTAAATAAACTTACTTTATCAAATTAAAAATATTTTTTTTAATAAAATAATAATGATAATCAATGAAATATTATTGAAATACTTGAGAGAATCTTATGATTAAAATACACAAGAGAATTTTATGATTAAAAATCTTGTAATTAAAAAATCTAAAAATTAAAATAATTAATAGAAACTTAGGATTAAGAGAATCTTACTTAATTAATATTAATCATAATACTTAAGAGAATATTATGATTATCGACATAATTTTTCCTAAACTTATAAAAGTACTTAAGAGAATTTGATCTACAAATATTTAGTTTCACAACAAACTTACTTTTAATTATAAGTTTTAATAATAAACTTAAGAGAATATGTGAAATATTTAACTTTATTTAAATTAAGAAATTATTAAAAAGAATCTCATCTCATTTACAAATATTTGGCAACTCAATAAACTTACTTTATCAAAAATAAATAAAATAAAATGATCAAGATAATCTATGAAATATTTATTAAAGTACTTAGGAGAATTTTTTGATTAAAAAATATTTAAAAGAATCTCATGATTAAAAAAATCCAATAATTAAAAAATCATAAGATTAAATTAGTCAAGAGAATCTTATGATTAAAACAATTATACTTCGTTAAAAATTTAATAAAATACTTAAGAGAAATTTATGATTAAAAAATTATCAACCTAATTTTCCTTAAACTTATAAAAATACTTAAGAGAATATGATGTACACATATTTAGTGACACAACAAACTTACTTTTAATTACTAATAAGAAAATATTTAAGAGTATTTTTGAAATATTTAACTTTTATAAAAAAATATATTTAAGAGTATCTCATGTCATCCGCATATATTCGACGACTCAATAAACTTACTTTATCAAAATATAAATATAATAATAAAATAATCAAGAGACTCTATGAAATATTTAGTAAAATGCGAATCTCATATGTTAGTTATTGAGTAAAACACAGTGGGGGTAAGTGTGTTTTTTTTTTAATTTTTAGCCTCTTTGAAGATTGGTTATTTATGTGTGAACAAAATAGTTTAATTTGTAGGGATATTATTGTAAGGCATATGTCATAGCCTATTTGTATATTCGAGGATTTAACTCAACTCAAATAAGAATGTAATAAGTAAATAGTGGATCTACCGTCAAAGAGATCTCACAGAGTAACATCTGTCAGAGGATTCAGAAACAAGGTTCATCTACAGACTTGAGGAATTAATTCACTAGAAGAAGTTCAAGAAATTGATCATGCCTCAGTGATATAAATCAAGATTGTGGATTTAATCAAGTGACAGAGATCTCGTCAGGGTATAAGATAATTACAGGGATTTAATCTGAAGAAAATCAAAGTATCAAAGTCAAGACATAAAGAAACGTCACGGAAGTTAGTCACTCATGAACCAGACAGTACATCGAGTGTCAACATTGAAGTGGTGGAAATTGATTCATATATTTCAGTGATTTTCAGAAGATTTGCAGAAGAATGGGTGCTGTTGAAGACTAGAATTAATTCTCTATTAATTAATTAAGTCATCTAATTTAATTAAGAAAATAAATTATATCTGCGAAGAATAATTTATTTATTAATTGAATTAATTGATTAATTAATTCTGAATTAATTTTAGGAATTTTCAGAATTTAAATTGGATTAAAATTCATTTAAATTCAACAAGACAAACTGATTGTACTAATATGACAATCGGTATGACAATTGATAGTCATACCGAAAGTCATGCTAGTACAAACAATTGTCTTGCCGAAAGTTACACCGGAAGAGAATTGTCTTGCTAGTTCAATCAGATTGTCTTGCTAGTACAAACAATAGTCATACCGGAAGTCTCTCCAGTTCAACAGATTGTCTTGCTAGTACAATTGGATTGTCTCACCGATTGTCATGCCAGTTCATTCTATTCGGCTGTTTGTTTTAAAAGAAGCAGAAGCAGAATACATCTTTTTTATCCACAACACAGAAGTCAAGAACAAAGCAGAAAAGAAAAACAAGAAGCAATATTTCATCTTTTCATCTGCATACTTCAAGATTAAATTTCTAGATTGTAAAGTTAAATCAAATCCACTAGAAATCTTTATCTTGCTCTTGTGTAACAATCTAGCGGATCAAAATCCCTAATATTTAATCTCAAATCGCGTTTAGCATTTGATTCTAATTATTGCAAAAATAGAAAAAGTTCATGTCGAATTTATTCTAAATTTGTGATAATTAATTTGAGATTAATTCCTTGTAATCGATACAGTTGTTGTAACACCTTTCAAGTTTAATAATATTTTTATTTAACTTGAATTTTGTTTCACATTTTTTATTCCGCATTTATTCGATTATTCGGTACTGTTTGTATTCAACCCCCCTTCTACAAACACATTGGGACCTAACAATTGGTATCAGAACCTTCTGATTAACGAACAAATCAAGATCCTAGACTTTTGTGATTTTTCAACTCCTTGAATTTTTATTTATTCAAAAATTCATAATGACTTCACAAAAAGTTAGAACCGTTAAAATTCCACTATTTGTTAAAGAAAATTATATCATGTGGAAGAAGAAGATGCTCTTATTTTTACAAGTTGCAAATCCCAAATATCTGAACTTGTTAAAGAAGGGTCCAACAACTCCAATGGTTATTGAACCATAGGTGATAGTAGATGATGTTGTGACTACCAAAGCTAGAACTTATCCAAAAGAGCCTGAGGATTTTTCTCCTGCTGAAAAAGAAGAAGCCTCCTTGGATGCCAGCCTTCAATTAATATTAATTGATTCCCTTGAACTCTTGATGAACAGACATATGATGAACTGTAAAAATTCCAAGCACATGTGGGAAACTATTGAGGTGATTAATGAAGGCACAGAGGAAGTTAGGGAGAACAAGTTGGAGATCCTAACCTCTGAGTATGAATATTTTAAATCAAATCCAGGAGAAGGAATTACTGAAGTGTTTGAGAGGTACAATGCGTTGATCAATAACCTGAACATAAATGGGAAATATTATTCAATCAGGGAGGTCAACAAAAAGTTCCTTTTAACACTGCCAACTCATCTTGAACATAGAATCACTGCCATTAGAGAAGCTAGAGATCTGAGTGAGATTTCTTTGGATAGACACTATGGTGTGTTGAAAACCTATGAGTTGGAGCAGATTCATCAAAAGGAAGTCTACGGGAAAGATAGAATGGTCAGCACATCTACTGCTCTTATAGCTGAAGGTCAACAACAACAACAATCTCAACAGTCGGAGAGAATGGTACAGTTTTCCAAGGCTGAGGAAAATGTGTTAGTAGCAGAATATGATCCTCCTACTACAAATCAATCAAGTGATGATTTTTATTCCTTGGAAGAGCTGGAGCAATTGGAAGATGAGTCAATGGCCCAAATTGTCAAAAGGTTCTCCAATGTCAGATTCAAGAGGAATCCCAAGCTTAAGTACAAGTCCAATGACAACAAATTCCAGAAAGGTGGATCTTCATCCTCTAACACCAGCAGTGGTGGATACAAAACAGGGATGGTTGATCGGAGCACCATCAGATACTATAAATGCAATGAGTTGGGACACTTTGCCACAGAATGTAGGATGCCAAAGCAAGTAAGGAAGAACTCTTATGATTCAAATCAGAAGAGTTACTCTGAAAGGGCTTATCTGGCAAAGGGAAGAAGCTGGGATGATACTGATAGTGAAGATGAAGAAGAAGGGAATCTTGCTCTTATGGCTATTGATGGAAAAGCTTCATCGTCAAGAAAAGAGGTAAAATATACTGATGCTGAATTAGTTTATCATCTAGGAGGTAACTTAGATTGTGCTCGTTGTGATAATGAACTGTTAAGTTTATAGATCAAAGACCTTGAGAAAGAGGTCAATGAATTAAGACTTGTGCACATTAATCAAGATAAGTTAAAAGAACAAGTATCTTTTCTAGAGAATAGAGTTGACTGTTATAGAAAACTCGAAACTATTCTCAAAGACAAGATCACCGGTCTTGAGACTAAGGTTAGAGCCTACTTCAATTCTTGTTCGAAGGCTAAAGATTTCTACAGTAAGCAAGCTGTTAATCAAACATCTGGAATAGGTTATGATTACAATGTTGCTATTGGAGAATTAGGCATAAACTCCCCTCCTCATGTCTGTGCTAAAGGGAGGAAAGTACCACATGTGCTTAAGGGTGTTGATGAACCCCTCTATAAAGCATCAATTGCTGAACCATTTGATGCGACCTCTTCTGTTATTCAAGAAGAAATACGTGCTGAAGATCATGCTAATGAGAAGGTTGTTTCCAAGTCGAGTGTGTCGAAAGTTCCAGTCAAAGTTGTAAAAGCAACTGAGACTAACTCAGACACACATGAGTTGGATAACAAAAATGCCATGTCTACCATGCATAAATTGCCTGCTGTTAATATCTCTCATAAAGCATGTGGTGTTTCTAATTGTATGTCTTGTGCTTTTAATTTGATGTATGCTTATTTTAATGGTAAGCATGCTTCTAGTGATAAGACTACTCCTCGTCAGCATGTGAATAACAAGATGCATGATAGGTCTAAGACTGCTAGTCCTTCCGAAGGCTAGAAAGGAGACATTTGTGCCTAAGCCTAAACATAAATTTGTTAAGGCTGTTTACAAGGTCAAATGTTCAGTCATTGAGGATGTTAAGACCATTAAAATTCAAAATGTTGTTTTGCCTGACAAAGGACAATTCTACAAGTATGCCGGGCCCAACCAAGTTTGGGTTCCGAAGAAGGTCTAATCCATTTGAAGTGCAGGGCAGTATACATGTGTAACCGGTAGTGTGGATTCTTGACAAGTGGATCATCAAGACATATGACCGGAGATAGAGCCCTGCTATTAAATGTGGATTAAGAAAGCTGGCCCAATGGTTACCTTTGGAGATAACAGCAAAGGTTTATTTGAGGGATATGGCTGTTTACAACCTGGGAATGTTATCATTGTAATTTTGTATATTGTGCTAGGTTATTATCTGGAAGCAGTATCCAACATATAGCAATAGTGACGAGACTTGGGAATATTACGACATATCAAGCACCTGCTGCACATTACACTTGGAATTGAACTCTAGTAAGATGTGTACAAGTGTACTCCTGTTCGGTGAGTCAAAAGAGGAAGTCAGTGCACCACAGTTCATGGACTTTGCAGTTGCAGATCTATTGGACTATGCAATCTCTTCTTCACAATCTCACTTCAGGTTGGTATGAACTAGTATACTGCTCAAGCAATCGTCAAGGACATGGTATGGCACTCTAACTGCAGTTACAGTTTTATATGAATAAGTAGAGTCGTCATATTAATAACTATCTTATCACTAGGCACAAACATATTGTTTTATATGTGCAGTGGTATATTGATAATGCTATCATTGAACTCAAACTTCTTTCTACATTAGTGATTTCTTATAGTAAAATCTTTTGAAATCACTATTGTAAATCATTTTCTCTCTATTGCCATATGTTCTGTGATACAAGTTCAGTCTCCAATGACTTTCTTTCATTGACAGTCATGAGGTTGAAAACCCACAACGTCTATCCCAGACTGTAAAGACAAACACAGAAACAAAACCAACCAACACTCTCTTACCACTAAATGTAGTATGAATGAGCGTGAGGGAGATAGTGCCTTAGTGCACCACATAAGGAAGGTTCTGTAGTCAACCCAGTAGCTCTGTCTCCTACATAGATGAGTAGTATTTAAACCGAGACAACTGCTAGCCCCCATACATCTTCTCAAAAAGATGTAATGGCTGAAAAGGCACAAAAACAGTTACTAGATTCATTCTCTCAACAGGGTGCGTCTATTGAAATTTTCCTGTCGGCCAAGGTATCCTATGTAGTGTCACCACCTTAAATATAAACAATTCTTAATGCACAAGGAAAGGTTACACACACAAAGGATGAGTTGACGGAAACAAGAGTTTCGACCATTTTAAGGTCAGATTCGATTGTTTAAGGTTCGTTAATGGACCAATTGCCTTTACAGGTGTTAGGAGAGGATACTGATCCAAAAGCCATATGTCAGTGGTCAGTGTCTACCTCCCCAGGCTTAAATCCCCTGGATGCATCTGCGGATAGTGGATCTGACATAGGTGCAGATCGGCAACTTGTTGACAATGATTCAGATATTACCTGATGAGTCACAAGGAAATGTCTTCACAGACATTAGAAGGGAACTTTGATCTTTATGCTAAATTCGTTGGATCATTGTTTACCTTCCCAGAATTCAAATCTGGAACCCTAAAAGGGAAACTAGCAACTTGTAGATTATGAATCAGATTCATCTGACGAGTTTAACAAGAATGGGGATTTATGAACTCCCATTGCACCACCTGTGACCTCCTTAAGGATGGCTAAGGTGATTTTCCTTGCAGGTACAGCTGTTTTTGGAGCTATGAGTGGAGTGATACACTTGTGAGAATGAGTGTAAACACGAGTGGAGAGAAGAGTGAAACACATGTGAGGTACACTAAAACACAATCACACACTCACAGTGAGGAAGAAAAAAGAAACTACTTGTTATTTCTTTTCCAACCAAGTGAAATATGAGAACTCCTTCAGACAACGGCATGCATTCCTTCTCTAAGGGGGAGATAAAAGCTTAAGAAATAGTTTGGAGGATTCCTCAACTAAGGGGGAGAAATAGCAGGGAGGAAGAAAAAGATCCTACATGTACACTACACCACACCATTGTTGTTTGTAACTACGGATCCTATTATACGGGAGAGGTGGTAAACACAAGGTGATTTTCTAGTAAGGGAAGAAGCTGTTTTCTAAAAGGGGAGTACCATTGGTTTTTATCTGCGGATCCTATTGTACGGGAGAGGTGGTAAACGAAAAGGATCCTACATGTACACTACACCACACCATTGTTGTTTGTAACTACGGATCCTATTGTACGGGAGAGGTGGTAAACACAAGGTGATTTTCTAGTAAGGGAAGAAGCTGTTTTCTAAAAGGGGAGTACCATTGGTTTTTATCTGCGGATCCTATTGTACGGGAGAGGTGGTAAACGAAGGTGATCTTCTTTAATCAGTTGATTCTCATAGGGGGAGAAGCAAGAGAGATATGGGCTTCTCAACAGGAAATGTGGTTGTACAAATGAAGATGAAACTACTTGAAGATATGTTCAGTCTAGAGGAACATCTATTTGGAATCTTGAAAATGTTGAATCTAGTCCAGAACTTTTCTGCTATTTACTTTGCATTTCTGTTTATATCTTTTTCTTATTTGTTAGTTGAGTTATCCTCTAGGTATTTGTGTGTTATTGTCTAACAAACAAACAGGGGGAGATTGTAAGGCATATGTCATAGCCTATTTGTATATTCAAGGATTTAACTCAACTCAAATAAGAATGTAATAAGTAAATAGTGGATCTACCGTCAAAGAGATCTCACAGAGTAACATCTGTTAGAGGATTCAGAAACAAGGTTCATCTACAGACTTGAGGAATTAATTCACTGGAAGAAGTTCAAGAAATTGATCATGCCTCAGTGATATAAATCAAGATTGTGGATTTAATCAAGTGACAGAGATCTCGTCAGGGTATCAGATAATTACAGGGATATAATCTGAAGAAAATTAAAGTATCAAAGTCAAGACATGAAAAAACATCACGGAAGTTAGTCACTCATGAACCAGACAATACATCGAGTGTCAACATTGAAGTGGTGGAAATTGATTCATATATTTCAGTGATTTTCAGAAGATTTGCAGAAGAATGGGTGCTGTTGAAGACTAGAATTAATTCTCTATTAATTAATTAAGTCATCTAATTTAATTAAGAAAATAAATTATATCTGCGAAGAATAATTTATTTATTAATTGAATTAATTGATTAATTAATTCTAAATTAATTTTAGGAATTTTCAGAATTTAAATTGGATTAAAATTCATTTAAATTCAACAAGACAAACTGATTATACTAATATGACAATCGGTATGACAATTGATAGTCATACCGAAAGTCATGCTAGTACAAACAATTGTCTTGCCGAAAGTTACACTGGAAGAGAATTGTCTTGCTAGTTCAATCAGATTGTCTTGCTAGTACAAACAATAGTCATACCGAAAGTCTCTCCAGTTCAACAGATTGTCTTGCTAGTATAATTGGATTGTCTCACCGATTGTCATGCCAGTTCATTCTATTCGGCTGTTTGTTTTAAAAGAAGGAGAAGCAGGATACATCCTTTTTATCCACAACACAGAAGTCAAGAACAAAGCAGAAAAGAAAAACAAGAAGCAATATTTCATCTTTTCATCTGCATACTTCAAGATTAAATTTCTAGATTGTAAAGTTAAATCCAATCCACTAGAAATCTTTATCTTGCTCTTGTGTAACAATCTAGCGGATCAAAATCCCTAGAACTTAATCTCAAATCGCGTTTAGCATTTGATTCTAATTATTGCAAAAATAGAAAAAGTTCATGTCGAATTTATTCTAAATTTGTGACAATTAATTTGAGATTAATTCCTTGTAATCGATACAGTTGTTGTAACACCTTTCAAGTTTAATAATATTTTTATTTAACTTGAATTTTGTTTCATATTTTTTATTCCGTATTTATTCGATTATTCGGTACTGTTTGTATTCAACCCCCCCTTCTACAAACACATTGGGACCTAACAATTATGTTAGCAGAATAAGAACAACAAGCACAACAAACACAATATTTCAAAACTCACTTAATTTGTATTAATTAAGTTTGTCTTGCTACAAATTCTATGTTCTTTAAAATTAAAGAACTCAGCTTCTTCCTTGAGAGAATACAAGATAATCTGAAATTGTTTGATGCTTCTAAAAACAAAGGACCGATGTTTACTTTAAAGATTAGGAAAATACTGGTTTACACAGTATGCAATAAGATGTACTAAACCCTTTTCAAAGCTAACTCTGAATCTTTCTATTTCTGGCTTAATAAATCTTTTGTAAATCTTGTAGGTCTGTGACCATCCTTTATCAGTTAATCTTGGCCCTTGATCTTGAACTTTTCAAGCAGCTTTTGTAGACTTTTCAATCTAAGTGATTAGATTATTTGTTGATTGATAATCTTGAATCTTTAACTTGTCTGCATTTTGTACTGAGTTTCATATTGAAATTTCCAGTTTGTTCCATAGAGAACTGACATCTCGATAAGTATAATGCCTTATCAGGATTTCTGAGTTCTCTATAAGTGTCTTCGACTTGTCGAGGTCTCTGAGTTCTCTATAAGAGAACTTGACTTGTCGAGATCTCCAAATTTCTGCATGTAGAAATGACTTGTCGATATCTCTGAGATCTCTATATACATTTTGCCTTGTCGATATTTTTGAGATCTCTAATGAGAGTTTGACTTATCGATATCTCTAATCTTCATATTTTCATTTTGACTTGTCGATATCTCTGAGTTCTCTGTATGCAGAAATGACTTGTCGATATCTCTGAGATCTCTATATAAATTTTGACTTGTAGATATCTCTGAGATCTCTAATGATAAATTGACTTGTCGATATCTCCAATCTTCACATCTTCAGTTTGACTTATCGATATCTCCGAGTTCTCTATATGCCATTTTGGACTTCTCGATAAGTCATTCTGGAGTTCTCGAATGACTTCTCTATATGACTTGATATGTGACTTGTAGATATCTTGACTTACAACATTTTTCATAAAACAAATTTATTCAACTCCAAGCTTCTTCATCTTTTCTCTGAGGCATGATCTTTGCTTGATCTTCTTCTAGAGTTTATTCTCAGGCTTGAGACTGTTTACAGAAAAATACTTCAGTCTAATCTTCAACCTTTTTACAGACTCAAGTAATACAATACATAATACAAATGATATGGATAAAAAATACATCCCAAAGACATATTAAATGTCGCATTAATTATGCTTGGGCTTCTTGTCCAAAAATTCCAATATAGACCTGTCCGAAATGCAGCTTTTACTAGTGTTCTATTCTTTCTCTCAACTACCCCATTTTGCTGAGGTGTCCTTGCAGTTGCGAACTCTTGAACAATGCCCTTATCTTTGTAGAATTCATGCAGAATTACAAACCTGAATTCTGTGCCATTATCACTCCTCAATCTTTTTACACAATCTGATCGTCAGCATTCTTCTCAATTTTCTTGATGTGTTCAATTATGATGTGGAGTTTCATCCTTAGAATGCATAAACTCTACCCATGTGTACCTTGATTAGTCATCCACCATCACAAGGGCATATTTATTTCTAGAAATAGATTAGACATTAAATGGTCCAAACAGGTCCATGTGAATGAGTTGTAAATGTGCACTTGTAGAAATCACTATTTTGCTCTTGATTTGATCTCTTTATTTTTCCTTTTTGACAAGCCTCACAAACTTCATTTTGAGAAAACTTCAAGTTTAGCATGTCTCTCTCTAAATCCTTTTTCACCAGGGTATTGATTGCCTTGTAATTCAGGCGAGGGAGCTTTTTGTGCCATAGCTTACTTTGCTCAATAGATGCCTTGGTGTAGAAGTAGCATATTTCATCCTTATTTACTTAGTATAAATCTGCAACAAACAGGCTTCTCTTTCTTGCTCCTTTCAAAGCAACCTCACCAGTCTTTTTGCTGATAATTGAGCATTCTCCTTTTTCAAATAAAACATTGAATCCTTTATCTGTGAATTGACCGACACTTAGGAGATTCACCTTAAAACCAACTACCAATGTTACATCTTTAATGATAATATTTTAGGAAAATAACTTGCCATATCCCATTGTGAATCCTTTGTTGTTATCTCCAAAAGTCATCAATGGGCCAGCCATCTCCTCAAATTATGATAACAGGGCCTTATCACCTGTCATATGTCTTGAACATCCACTGTCTATGATCCATATGACCTTATTCACTTTGCTCTGCACACAATGAGGATTAAGTGTGTTTCACAACCCAAGCAGTGTTGGGTACTTTCTTCTTGTTAACCGAATTTGCAGAATTAGAATGTGTTGATTCAGAAGGAACAGTGTGAACAGATTATTTTGCATTTTTCTTTTTGTCTGTAGATCCAAAATAAACATATTACAAATCTACTCTCAGTTTATGACAACTTGTCATCACTTTCATGTTGCAAGGTATGCAGTCAAATTTTTCATAATAGGAGCAAGGGTCTTCTGCATTAGCTTCATTGTACTTGCAGGCTCCAACTTTTAGCTTGCTAACATCCTTTTTACAAAGGTGAGTTAGATGATTTGTTGAGCCACATTTTTGATGTTGCTTTCTGGGGGCGTTTGCAACAAATGCAAAGTTGTTGCTCTTGTTTACTCCTAACTTTGCATTCTAGTTCTTTTTCGTCCTTCATGTATTCTCAGTCTTGACTTCCTTGACAGGTGTCTTAAGGACTTGGTTAAGCACGGGCTTCTTCTTTCTTTCATTAGCAGGAGTGATTTTTTCATTTTTCATTTCATTATCTTCATCTGCAAGTTCTTGCTTGATGATCAACTCATCTTCACTAAAATTACCTTCATATGCCTTGAACAAAGGTGAATCAACTTTTCTCAGTCGAGCTGGGACATCTTCATTTACAGTTGCTTTGCCCTTGTCACATTAATTCTTCTTTTTGTTGTTCAAGGCATCATAGTCCAAACCAATAGCTATGTTAGCACATGGTTTGTTCTTCTCATGGTACTGTCCAACCAACTGAGATGCATTTCCGAAAGACTTCAATTTCACCTCATTCTTCTCTAGCTTTTCCCTCAACACAACTTTAATTTCAATAGCACACTTCAGCTTGATCTTCAAATATTCATTTTCTTTCTTGACAATTTTAAGCTCAACAAGCTGCAGTCCCAATTCTTTTTTCACAATTTTAAGGTTCTCATTCAACTTTGACAGCCTACTCACCTCCTCAGTAGCTGCCACCATACTTGTATGGATGTGGAACATCTCTACACTCATATTTTCAATAGTTTCTTTATATTGGCTTATATTAAAATCAATGGTGGTTAGGGTTGGTACCTCAGATTTTGATGATGATGATTCTCCTTGCTCAAGAGCCATTTGTGCATAGTTTCCAAACTCTTCATTCTCATCTTCATCATCAGTATCATCCCAACTTTTGCCTTATGTAATGTAAGTCTTTCCTTGTTATTTCTTCAAGAGAGTTTCATACTTTGCCTCTAATTCCAAATAGGCTTTGTCTTTCTTCAGCTTCTTAGGCTTCCTGCACTCAGTATCAAAGTGACCCAACTCATCACAATTGAAGCACCTTATCTTTGATCTGTCAATAGATCCAGTCTTGTAGCCACCTTTGGTAGCTGAGTTATACCGAGTCTTTGGTTTCCAGTTGTTGCTATTAGAAGACTGTCCCTTGTTCTTGATGAACCTAGGCTTCTTGACTCTAATGTTAGAGAATTTCCTAGCTAAGTAAGCCATGGATAGGTCTAATTCATCTAGCTCATCCAAGGTATAAAACTCATCTTCCTCCAGCTCCAAAACAACTTGCTTCTGAGGTCCTTTATTCTTTTGTTCCACAACTTGAATAACTGGAACTTGAGCATGTTGTTCATCTTCACTTGTTTCATAGTCATTAACAACCAAGGCACTGGATCCATCAACAACATGTCCATGGTTTTCCTTTTATGACTTTCTTTGTAACATTTCAAGTTCATAAGTTTTCAAGATCCCATATAAAACTTCCAGAGTTATTCTTCTCAAATTTCTTTCTTTTCTAATAGCTGATATTTTCTATTCAAGATGGTTAAGAAGAGCTAGCAAGAACTTTAGGTTAACCTCCTCAGCCTCATAATACTTATCATGAAGCTTCAAGTCATTTATCAATTTGTTAAACCTTTCAAAAACTTTAGTAATTCCTTCTTTAGGCTTTGCCATGAATCTCTCATACTGAGACAACAGTATCCTCCTTTGGTTTGATCGAACTTCCTTTGTACCCTCACATAGAATCTCATTCTTCTCCCAAATCTGTTTGGCCATGTCATGTTAGGACGAAAACACACGCTAATATTCACGCAAGTCTACGCGATCACAAGTAATATAGAATTAATTCTAGTTCATTCCCATAGAGACTTTTTTAAGTTAATTTCAATTAATGTACCTATGCAATGATGGCATGGTTATTATTCAATGATAAGATAATAACAAGTTGAGAGTGTTTTATAACTAAGGTTATTAACTAACATGCAAATTAACTAAGAGATTAAAAGGTTGATTAACTTATATAACACAAGCATGGGATTCTAACTTCATTAAATACTTCATTCAATAGCCTTTTTGTTCTTAACCTTAGCATGCAATGGTGACGACACTAATCAGATAACACGAAACTAGTAAATGCCAACTTTTATTGTACGAATACCCTACTACCAGACAACCACAAAAGAGATAGAAGCTGAATAGACACCAATTATATTGAGACCCTATATGTCTATATAATTTGACAATATAACGGTTATCATGATTACATAGGACAATTAAGATGGTTAAAATTACCTACGAATCATGCATAACAAATACATGAACCTATGCTAGCATGGAAAGTTCTAAACCTCTAAATTCACTGTCGCTTTATTAGAGAATAACACACTATCTTATAAGTTCACGATGCTCATAAGACGAATAAGCACAACCAATACTAGGATATCATACAATCACCACACACTAAGGTACCAAAACATATTAACTATTAAAATCAATAAGTAATTTCGTTAGAACCCCACGATAACGATTAGCCCATAACTGAACTCATCATCACTGTGGGTTCCGATGAAAGCATTGTATAATAAACTAGGTCTTTATAAAATGAATAATAAACAAAGTACGTTAAACAAGAGTATTTGGTTCAACAAAAGAAAAAACGAGCATCCAGGATTATAATTTAAAACAAAGAATCACAAGAATAAACTAGATTTTCTTCGCCTCCGTTGAATTGTGCTATAGGTCTTCTTGATGTCTTCTCCTTTAGTCCTGTTATTGAAAACATCTTTAAGTTGTCTCTATATAGCAGCCCAAATTAGAAGAGAAGTCCAGCAGATCAAAACTGTAGAAGAAACAGGATTCTATGATCCCGAACTGGCGCGGCCGCACACTTCATCAGCGCGGACGCGCTGACATTCTGTTTCTCTGGCGCGGGTGCGTGCTAGCACAACGCGGGCACGCCGACCATCTGGAAAAACTGAAATTGCCTTTTTTATTTGCTGATTCTTGATGGATTTTGCACGAGCGATCTTTACAACTCCCTTCTAACACCATTTTAGCATCAAAGCAATGCTAAATCACCTTGAACCCTGTTATATGCCTGAAATGAAAAAACACTACCAAACACATCAAAAACACAAATAACTTGAGTAAAAAACAACAATCCAAGCCTTTATAGAGCATTCTAAGTGGACATAAATGCCACTTAACATGTCACAGTTAACAATATGGTTGTACATAACATTGTCAAGTGACTCTATCAGAATTAGGTGCAGGCTACTATCCAGGGAGACTTTTTCTTTTTCAGTTTCAGTGTATTTTGAGGGGTCTTTAGGAGCATAATGAGGTGGGATAACCATATCTCCATCAGTAAATTCATCAACCCTTTCCATGGGAGGAAAAGGGCCATTCTTGAGAATATGCACATATAGTGGATTGGCCATGCTGGTGAACAACATTATTTTCTTTTCCCTAAGTGTATAGTTGATTCTACCAAAGGCTGGTATCTTGATACTACTTATCTTTTGTGCACTCATCCTTCCAAGATATTGATCTGTTTACTTTCAGATTTTTCTCTGATACCATTGTTAGTTATTTAGTACAACGCATGGGGGGTGAATGCCTTTTTTTTAGTTTTTAGCCTTTTTGAAGTTTGATTATTGATGTGTGAACAAAGCAGTTTAATCTGTAAAGATATTATGTTAGCGGGATAAGAACAACAAGCACAACAACAAAAATATTTCAAAACCCATTTAATTTGTATTAATTAAGTTTGTCTTGCTACAAATTCTAAGTTCTTTAAAATAAAAGAACTCAACTTCTTCCTTGAGAGAATACAAGACAGTCTAAAATATTTTGATGCTTCTAAAAACAAAGGACCAGTGTTTACTTTATAGATTAGTAAAATACTGGTTTACATAGTATGCAATAAGATGTACTAAACCCTTTTCTAAGCCAACTCTAAATCTTTCTATTTCCGGCTTAATAAATCTTTTGCAAATCATGTAGGTCTGTGACCATCCTTTATCAGTTATCTTGGCCCTTGATCTTGCACTCTTCAAGCAACTTTTGTAGACTTTTCAATCTAAGTGATTACATCATTTGTTGATTGATAATCTTGAATCTTTAACTTGTCTGCATTTTATACTTGAGGTTCATATCGAGATCTCCAGTTTGTTCCATAGAGAACTGACATCTCGATAAGTATAAAGCCTTATCGAGATCTCTGAGTTCTCTATAAGTGTCTTTGACTTGTTGAGGTCTCTGAGTTTTCTATAAGTGAAATTGACTTGTCGAGATCTCCAAATATCTTCATGTAGAAATGACTTTTCGATATCTGTGAGATCTCTATATGCATTTTGACTTGTCGATATCTCTGAGATCTCTAATGAGAGTTTGATTTGTCGATATCTCCAATCTTCATATCTTTATTTTTACTTGTCGATATCTCTGAGTTCTCTATATGCCGAAATGACTTGTCGATATATCTGAGATCTCTATATAAATTTTGAGTTGTAGATATCTCTGAGATCTCTAATGATAAATTGACTTGTCGATATCTCCAATCTTCATATCTTCATTTTGACTTATCGATATCTCTGAGTTCTCTATATGTCATTTTGGACTTCTCGATAAGTCATTCTGGAGTTCTCAAATGACTTCTCTATATGACTTGATCTGTGACTTGTAGATATCTTGACTTAGAACATTTTTTATAAAACAGATTTATTCAACTTCAAGCATTTTCATCTTTTCTCTAAGGCATGATCTTTGCTTGATCTTCTTCCAAAGTTTATTCTCAGGCTTGAGACTATTTAGAGAAAAATACTTCAGTCTCATCTTCAACCTTTTTACAGACTCAAGTAATACAATACATAATACAAATGATATGGATAGAAAATACATCCCAAAGACACATTAAATGTTGCATTAATTACGCTTGGGCTTCTTGTCCGAAAAGTCCAATACAGACCTGTCTGGTCCAAGTTTCATAGCAGACCTGTCTGGTCCAAAGCTTCGTAACAGGCCTATGACGACCCAAACATCCAAAGCCCACCAGCAGAGGTCATCCAAGTCCATGAACCTGAGTTGTTCACGGACTAGGCCCAATACGGCTGGAGGAGCAGATATGTGTGTGTTCTAAACGGACTCAAAGTCCTACATAGAAGGTTCTGGATCTCCTTCCTCAAGGGGACTCCTAATCACCATCTAAGTTGGAGACTTGTCCACCAAGTCTCCCAACAGAAGGATAACCCTAGACACAACTCTATATAAAGGGCTCTACCCCTCAATCTAGAACTACATTTTTGGCTTGATTCTCAACAATACAGAGATACGTAGGCATCTTATAAGGATCGATAGTCCCGAACACAAGAGCAGCCATTAAAGCTCGAAGCTCACCAACCCTAGCATTAAATACTAAAGTACTCAGGTTTTAATTCCACAATATTTGGCACCATCTGTGGGAACCTTACAACAACCATGATGTACACACGGAGCAGAAAACACTAGTGGGACATACACTCCTGTCCCATCGCGAATAATCGCATCAGCAGTGGAAGTACCACCACACTCAACTTATGCCTCCACCCAAGGAGGAACCCTAGTAAGGGCAACTGAGGCTCAGCCATAAGGGACGAATCCCCCGGCTCCTCAAGGGACAAACCCCCAACTTCAGCAGCTACATGCACCTGTGAACTCTCAACCCCTTGGGTATGAGTACTCAACAATTGTGACTACTAACCCCCCCTTACGGGATGCCTCTATACCCCGAAGTTGGAGGGCGTGGACACTTTGGTAGGAGTGAAGCACAAGGGTGGACGCCCCAATACATACGTGGCTTGGCTCCTATTCCAGAGGATCAAGAATTCTCTGGGCCTTATACTGAAAGAGACTCCGAGTCATCGAATGTTGATATTGCTCCAAGAAGGAGGCGTGCTGGTAAGGAGCCAATGGCTGACACTGAAAAACGCTCCAGGAGCACTCAAGGGATGAATCCCCAAGATGTTCAAGAGAGGATCATGGCTCATGAAGAAGAGATCCGAAGGCTGAAGCGATACCTGGAGATACATCAGGCAGCAAGACCCCTACTCGCTCCAAGGCGGAGAAATCCTCCTCCAATCATAGACCTGGATGGTCCAATACCAAGAAGGGCAGTTGCCCCAAGGGCTGATCCAAGTGATCTTATACCCCTAGGAGATCCTGATGATCCAAACCCACCATTCACTGATGAGATAATGAATGCTCGTATCTCAAGGAAGTTCAAAATGCCCACCATCAAAGCATATGATGGTACTGGCGACCCTGCTTATCATGTTAGGAGGTTCTCTAATGTCCTGTTGTTACATCCCGTGAATGATGCTATTAAGTGTCAGTACTTCCCTCAAACCCTATCGGGCATGGCTCAAAGGTGGTACAGCCATCTACCCCCAAACTCTATTGGATCCTTTAAGGACTTGAGTCAAGCTTTTATTAAGTAGTTTATAAGTGGAAGAGTGCACAAGAAGAGCTCAGCATCTCTCATGGGTATAGTCCAAGGAGGAATGGAGTCCCTGAGAGAGTATCTGAATCGATTTACGAAGGAGGCTTTGAAGGTCCCTGATCTTGATGATAAAGTACCTCTGATAGCCCTGCAGCAGGGGACTAGAGACGAATTCTTTAAGATGTATTTGGCTAAACGCCCTCCTGAAAGCATGTTGCAGCTCCAGGATAGAGCTGGGAAATATATTAAGGTGGAGGAAAGTATGAAGAATATAGCTGTGAGTAACGAGCCTACTGGGAACAAAAAGCGGAAGACGGATCAGGAGTATGATGCCAAGGACAAGTATCCACGAATTAGAAAAAACTCTGACTCCTCCTCTTTTAAGAAGAATCAGCAACCAAGGTTCGCTGAATATGCAAGGTTGAATGCTCCAAGGATCCAAATCCTTATGGAAATTGAAAAGGACAAAGAATTCAAATAGCTGAAGCCACTAAGGGGAGATCCCGAAAAAAGAGACAAGAGTCGATACTGCAAAAATTTCACAAAGATGTTGGTCATAACACCGACGATTGTAGACAGCTCAAGGATGAGATTGAGTATCTGATCCGAAGGGGAAAGTTTGGACGTTTCACCAAGGGTGAGGAGGCCGGAGGCCAGAAGAGAGATAATGATCGAAGAGATGATGATCGAAGAGGTAACGACAGAGATCGCAACCCACAGCCCCGAGGGCCAGTAATTAATATGATCTCGGGAGGACCTACAGCAGCTGATACTACAAGGAACTCCCGAAAAGCTTATGCAAGAGAAGTAATGAGAATAGTTGGAGAACCATCTAAGCGTTCTAAGTCAGAGTTGACGTTTGAATTTGGTGACCCATACCTTGAAGGTTTGAAATTTCCTCAGGACGATCCTCTGGTTATCACTCCGATAATTGAAAATTGTCCTGTTATGAGAGTCCTAGTGGACAATGGAGCTTTCATGGACATTCTGTTCCATGACACATTCATAAGGATGGGCTACGATGATTCTCAGCTAACTCCATCCAACGCACCCATCTATGGGTTTAACCCTGTGGAATGCAAAGTCGAAGGAGCAATACAACTTCCTGTAACTATCGAGGAAGAGCCTAGAGAGGCCACGCAGATGTTGAACTTTCAGGTTGTTAAGGCAGCCTCTACCTACAATGCTATCATGGGTAGAACAGGGATCCATGTTTTTAAGGCTGTGCCCTCAACCTACCACATGGTAATGAAGTTCCCAACTAGGAATGGTCCTGGAGAAGCAAGAGGAGATCAGAAGATGGCCTCAGTTGTTATATTCCAGCACTTAGGCCCGATGGAACAGGGGGCAGGTCCTCCCCATAGAAGACATGAATGTCCGAGAAAATGTCGAACTGCGAGGAAAGCCAGCCGAGGACTTGGTCCCAAATCCTTTAGACCCCTTAGCCCCGGAGAAGGTCACGTACATGGGGGCATCTCTGGACAAGCCCTTGAAGGGTCGAATGATAACTTTCCTCCAGGAAAACAATGATGTATTTGCTTGGACAACAGCTGATATGCCTGGGATTGTCCCAAACCTTATAAATCATAGGTTGAATGTTGATCCGACGCGGAAGGCTGTAAAACAAAAGAAGAGAACTTATGCCCCTGATAGGCTGGAAGCCATTAAGCAGGAGGTCGAGAAGCTTTTAGAAGCTGAATGTATTGAGGAAGTGCAATTCTCTGAATGGTTGGCTAACCCCGTAATGGTCAAGAAGGCCAATGGAAAGTGGAGGATGTGCATTGACTTCACTGATTTGAATGATGCTTGTCCCAAAGACTGTTACCCCCTACCAAGGATTGATACCCTCATCGATGCCACTGCTGGACATGAGATGCTAAGCTTCATGGATGGCTTCAGTGGTTACAATCAAATCAGAATGTATAAGGATGACACTCCTAAGGTATCTTTTGTAACTGACTTTGGTGTATTCTGTTATCTTGTTATGGCTTTTAGACTTAAGAATGCAGGAGCTACTTACCAAAGACTGGTAAATAAGATATTTGCCCATCTAATTGGGAAGACCATGAAGGTCTATGTCAATGACATGTTAGTAAAAAGCCTAAGCAAGGCCGATGATATTAGTCACCTCAAAGAGGCATTTGAAGTGCTAAGGCACCACAAGATGATGTTAAACCCAGCCAAGTGTGCTTTTGGCGTTGGGTCTGGAATTTTTTTGGCTCACATGGTCTCTAAGCGGGGGATAGAAGCCAATCCTGACAAGATCAAAGCCATCCTAGACATGGAGCCACCACACTCAATTAAGGAGGTTCAGAAGCTGACAAGGAGAATTGCAGCTCTAGGGAGGTTCATCTCCAAGTCTGGAGACAAATGCCTGCCCTTTTTCAAAACCCTTAAGAAGGTGAAGGACTTTGAATGGACAACTGAGAGCCAAGAAGCCTTTGAAAAACTGAAGAAGTACATGACTGAAGCCCCGTTGTTGGCTAAACCAAGTCCGGAGGACACTCTTTATTTATATCTCGCGGTGTCTGAACATGCTGTGAGTGCAGTCCTCGTGAAAGAAGAGCAGAAGCTCTAGAAGCCTGTATACTATATAAGCAAGGTGCTCCACGGAGCAGAATTGAATTATTCCACCACGGAAATGTTCGCACTTGCTCTCATCACAGCCTCGAGGAGGTTGAGACCATACTTCCATGCTCACAAGATCGAAGTCCTGACGGACCAACCTTTGAGTAATATTCTTCTCATCAAGTGGGCGATTGAGTTAGGAGAATTTGATATCAAATACAAGCCTCGAACGGTCATCAAGGCTCAGGCCTTAGCAAACTTCATGGTCGAATGCACCATTAACGACCAAGAAGTCGGGGGGCAAGAGATAGTAACCCCAGAAGGAGGAGAGAATGAGGAGGAAGAAACAACACTGAAAGAATATTGAGTTCTCCATTTTGACGGAGCGTCCAAAACAAAATCTAGTGGCGCAGGCTTAGTCTTATAAAGCCCTGATGGGTTTATGATTAAATATACTTTGAAGTTGGATTTCCCAACTACGAACAATGAAGTAGAATATGAAGCATTGATAGTTGGCTTAGGTTTGGCTAGAGCCGTGAGGGCTAAAAACCTGAAGGTCTGCGGAGACTCAAGACTTGTAGTTGCTCAAGTTAATGGGGATTTTGAGTCCAAGGATAATAGTGTGGCCAAGTACCTGAGAGTCGTAAAGGGAATACTGACTCAGTTCGATGAATGGTATAAAGAACATGTTCCAAGAGAGGAGAACACTACGATGGATGACTTGTCTCAGTTCGCCTCGTCTGAAATCGAGAACTATCCGAGAAGTATTTACTTCCAGGTCTTGAAGACCCCTACTATTCATGTCATAAATCTGATAGCACTGATTGGTGTGGTAAGCTATTTGATAGACCCAATTAAGACCCATTTAGAAACTGGGTGGCACCCTGACGATGCCCAGGAAGCACACAAGTTGTCGGTTAGAGCGTTAAGATACTCATTGATTGAAGGCCTTCTTTACAAAGGGTTCTTTGTTATTCCATACTTGAAGTGCTTAAGACCTCTTGAAGCAGAGGAGGCACTTAAAGAAGCCCATGAAGGGATTTATGGACAACACTTGGGGGGCAGGGCCCTCACTCACAAGATAACTCGATTTGGATTCTACTAGCTAACTATGCTAGTTAATGTAAAGGCTTATGCGAAGAGATGCGACAGATGCCAGAGGCACGCTCCGATAGTACGACAGCCCCCAGAGAGGCTTACATTGATTAGCATACCCATCCCTTTTGTAATGTGGGGAATGGACATTCTTAGATCATTTCCTTTGGTATCGGGACATATGAAGTTCATTGTGGTAGCCATAGACTACTTTACAAAGTGGATTGAGGCTAAGGCACTAGCCAAGATAACCACCAAGCAAATTACCCAATTATTCTGGGAGAATATGATATGACGATATGGAATCCCACGCATCCTTATCACGGATAATGGGAAACAATTTGATAATGCAGAGTTCAGTGAGTATTACAATGATAACAGCATAGAACTTCGCTTCACCTCGATTGCACATTCTCAGGCAAATGGGCAAGTAGAAGTTGCTAACAGAATTATCCTTTATGGACTTAAGAAGAGGGTTGAACGCTTGAGAAACACTTAGGTGGATGAGTTGCTACCTATACTATGGGCATATCGTACCACTTGCAAAGTGACAACTGAAGCTACCCCATTCATGCTGGCTTACAGAGCCGAGGCAGTGGTGCCCCTTGAAATTACACGTGGATCCCCTAGGATCGAATCTTATGAATCAGAAACCAATGAAGAAGGCATGAGGCTCGCTATTGATCCCATTGACGAGGTCAGAGATGAGGCCAGTACCCGCAATGTAGAGCATCAATGAAGAGCATCCCTCTATTATAATAGAAGGGTTAAATAAAAATTCTTTTACCATAGAGACTTGATCTTAAGAAACTTCAGGAGTTGAAGAGAAAGAAAAGCTAACCCCTAACTGGGAAAGGCCGTATAAGGTCATGAAAATATTAAGACGAGGATCCTACAAGTTGGAAACCCTGAGTGGTGACAAAGTGCCTCATACCTGGCACGTTTCGAAGTTGAAGATTTAATATTTTTAGGACATGAAAGACATCTTCCTAGTACTTAGTAGTAAATGGAGGAATAAGGTCGACCAGTGTACGAGCATCTAATGAATAAAAGTCTTGGGGGACCAAAGTATCGAAATTAAAAGACGAATATGAAATTAAACTACAAATGCAGGAGATCCTGAAGGATCAGAAATCAAGTCATGATAAACAATTAGGTTACACAACGAAGATATTCAAGTCCATGAAGGACCACAAATAGATAAAAGCCACACATGACAAACAAAGCCATGCAAGGCCTAAACACTGAAGGACAATCTATAGTCCAAAATCAGATGATTGGCTAATAATGGTAACCTCAGAAACAACCCAAAGGCTAGGAAAGCCCCATAAATTTACCATATCCGAGTAAGAGCTATGAACAGAGCCAATGGACATATTAACAGAGTGCACCTCATCATCATGGGTGCCATCATCTTGAATAAGTCTTCCGACTGTTGATAAATGCTATGAGAGCTCTAGAATCCCAATCCTGAAACTTTCTCTCAAGTTTCTTCTTCAATGCCTCCAAGGCCATGTGCCCACTCCTCCATTTTACATTCTTAGTGAAAGAAGCTGCAAAGTAATAGAGTTAAGTCTAGAGTTAGACTTCTGTTGGGAGACTTGGTGGACAAGTCTCCAACTTAGATGGTGATTAGGAGTCCCCTTGATGAAGGAGATCCAGAACCTTCTATGTAGGACTTTGAGTCCGTTTAGAACATACACATATCTGCTCTTCTAGCCATATTGGGCCTAGTCTGTGAACAACTCAGGTTTGTGGACTTGGACGACCTCTGCTGGTGGGCTTTGGATGTTTGGGCCGTCATAGGCCTATTACGAAGCTTTGGACCAGACATGTCTGCTATAAAACTTGGACCAGACAGGTCTGTATTGGACTTTTTGGACAAGAAACCCAAGCATAATTAATGCGACATTTAATGTGTCTTTGGGATGTATTTTCTATCCATATCATTTGCCCTCAACTTCCGTAAATAATGCTCGAGTTTTCATGGAAGTTACAATGGTCTAATCGGGACTCGGGGTACTTTCGGCCCTTCTCGGGTATCGGCCCTTCATGGGTATCAGCCCTTCACGGGTGTCGGCCCTTCATGGGTATCGACCCTTCGTGGGTATCGGCCCTTCATGGGTATCGGCCCTTCATGGGTATCGTTGTTTTATCATAAAGTATGGAGTGACCTACACATTTACAATGACTTATTAGTGTGAGTATACACACTTAAGGCCTTTGCATAGGCTATTTGGATAGTGTTTAACACTAAATGGCCCTTTCTGGGGCTAAAAAGTGAGCTTTTATCACCCCTTAACCTTCGTCAAGGTTAAATACAGGGTGAAAGCTACAAAATGGCCCTAATCGGGGCTAATCGGCCCTAATTGGGGCTATTTTCTATGTACAAGTTGCTAACTAGGCTTAAAAGAGCCTAATTTTAGGCTATAATGCACTATTTGGCCTTAATCATGGCTAATTTGCCCTAAACGGGGCTAATTAAGACTAATCAGCATGCATAAGATACTAATTATCCTTAACTCACACTAATTACAAGAGTGAATGGGTTAAATGACCCTAATCTGGGCTAATCTCATCACATAAATCACTAATTATCCCTAATTCGGGATAATTATGCTTAATATACACTAATAATCCCTAATCTGGGCTTAATTTCACTAATCAGCCCTAATATGGGCTTAATCTCAAAATCTTGAAAATTTAAAAATTTTCAAATATTTTCTGATTTTTTTCAAAAAAATTCAAAAATTTTTGAATGGGGGCCTCGGGGTCGAGCAGACCCTCCTGGGGCGGGAGGCTCTGCTCGGCCTCAAGCCCCTAAAATGGGCTGCTCGGCCACTTTGGGGTAGAGGGTTCTGGTCGGCCGCCTCTTGGTCGGCCAGTTCTTGGTTGGCTTGGAGGTGGTTGCCCAGGGGTTCCTGCCCCCCACTTTTTTTTTAAACTTCTAAGTAAGAGTTCTAGGTTTCTACATACCTTATCATGCTCTTGTGGTCCTTGATTTTTCATGGAATTAATTTCAAAGTTGCCTTTGTGTTCCTCAGGGTTCTGCTCTGGCTGTTTCAGTGAACGTTCTGTACTCATCCTGATGGACGTTCTGTACTCGTTCTTGCTGAGCGCTCTGTGTTCTACTGAACTTTCCCTTTGTAGGAAGTCTTGTACTCCATTAAATTTGTCTAACCTTCTCTTATAGGATGCTATAAACCTCAACCAACTCGTTCTTGTAGACATTCTAGTCTTCACGAAAATTGGTTCTTCTGAGAATTATCGTATTCGAGAAATTTCCCAAGGACCTCCCTAGAGGTCTCCAGGACATCTTTTGAAGGCCTCATGGCTCTCCTACAGGAGTTTCTGATAGGCTGAAAGGCCTCAATTTGTTGACTGGTAGGCCAGGGCTATTACTGAGGTAAGTTGTGGCCGTCATGACTCTGATACAAAGGCTCCTGGTAGGCCAAAAGGCCTCCAATTATTGCCCGGTCGGCCGTTGCTTCCCCACACACAAATTATGGCCGTCATGGCTATGATATAGAGGCTCTTGGTAGGCCAAAAGGCCTCCAATTGTTGCCTGGTCGGTCGGGGCTTCCCCGCACACAAATTTTGGCCGTCATGGCTCTGATACAGAGGCTCCTGGTAGGCCAAAAGGCATCCAATTGTTGCCTGGTCGGCCGGGGCTTCCCCGCACATAAATTTTGGCCGTCATGCCTCTTATACAGAGGCTCATGGTAGGCCAAAAGGCCCCCATTTGTTGGCTGGTCGGCCGGAGCTTCTCCGCATACAAATTGTGGCCGTCATGGCTCTAATATGGATGTTCCTGGTCGGCCATATGCCCCCCATGTATGGTATGGTTGACCGGGAGTGGTCTTAATGGTCCTTGAGAGTCTCCTGCAGGGTAGTCTGATCCGTCACGAGGATAACTTTCTGTTCTCGTATTTGTAAGTTCAACTGAAAAGCTAATCTTTTCTTAATCTTTACACGTTTTGTTAATCATGGTGATTAACATAATCATCCTTTAGTTAAGATAACGACTTGTGTTTAACCTCAGCCAGGCTTTTCTGATCGTTTTCTAGTGAATGTTCTGTTCTTCATAAAACTTGTTTTCATGGATGTCCTAGTCTTAACGAAACTTGTTCTCATGGACTCTTTAGCCTTCGCGAAACTTATTCTCATGGACGTTCTAGTCTTCATGAAACTTGTTCTCCTTGGGCGCCTAATTTTTCAAGAATTCTCAAGGAATTTCATAGGAGTTCCACCAGAAAGCCTTTAGGAGGGTCTGGATCAACCCTATATGGGTTCCTGTCGGCTATAAGGCCTTCATGTGGCCTGGTCGACCAATTCTGCTCTTTTTGGACGTTTGGCTCTTTTTCTAGTGAGCACTATGTACTTGTTCTCACGAATGTTCTTCTCTTCACGAAACTTATTTCCCTCCGTGAGGGTTCTAGTCAGCCTAATCCTTCCTTGTGGAGGACTAAACATCACCAACCCTTGATAGGTCTAAACCTCACCTCCGTGAGCATCTTACTCTTGATGAAACTTGTTCTCGTGAATGTTCTGTTCTTTACAAAACTTGTTTCCGTGGAAGTTCTTGTCTTCACCAGGAGCATCCATTGGCTCTAGTTCATGGTTTTCTTGGAACCTTCATTTGGGGGACATCCCTATTAGTTCTGGACGTCTGGAGACATTTTTTCGAGGACGTTTTAGTAGGCCTAACCTCTCCATGTGGAGGAGTCGGCTTCAAGGACTCTTGATCGGTCACAGAGATCAAGCACTTGAGGCCCTGTTCGACCGTAACCTCAATGTCTAGAGCTTCTTATCCCTTCGGGACCTTATTTCGTGAAAGTTATTGAACTTCAATCTACTTAATATCAAGTCGAGGCTTAGACTTTCCTCTCTCTTTTTGTTCAAGGAGTGCCTTGTCGTGTGGGGGCCTTATAATTCAAAGGAAGCTTGTTAAAGCTGGCCTTCGAGGCTTCTCTGTCGAGGGTAACTATCTTCCTTCTAATTTACCATTGGTTAAATTTGTTCTAATTAGGCAAACAGCTTTCTGAAGCAGAGATGTACGGGGCTCATGCCTTGTATTAGGTACATCTCTTCTTTTTAGAACTTTCAATACTTCAAATTTAAGGAGGAGCCTGGCTGGCTTAAGGCCTCCCTTGGAGGCCGGTCTGCTGGAGCCCTTTCCAAGGGATATCCAGTTGGCCAAGGGACCTCTCTGGAGGCTGATCAGCCTTCTTTGGTAGGCTGGAGTCTGTAGTGTAGACTTTAGTCGACCAAATACATTTTGTGAAGTTAGCTTTCTAATTAGGCCAACGCCTACTTTGTAGCTTCTTTCAACCAGAGTACAAAATGGAGGAGTGAGCACATGGCCTTGGAGGCATTGAAGAAGAAACTTGAGAGAAAGTTTCAGGATTGGGATTCTAGAGCTCTCTTAGCATTTATCAACAGTCGGAAGACTTATTCAAGATGATGGACACCCATGATGATGAGGTGCGCTCTGTTAATATGTCCATTGGCTTAGTTCATAGCTCTCACCCCGGATAAGGTAAATTTGCGGGGCTTTCCTAGCCTTTGGGTTATTTCTGAGGTTGCCTTTATTGGCCAATCTTCTGATTTTGGACTATAGATTGTCCTTTAGTGTTTAGGCCTTGCATGGCTTTGTTTGTCGTGTGGCTTTTATCTATTTGTGGTCCTTCATGGACTTGAACATCTTCGGTGTGTAACCTAATTGTTCATCATGACTTGATTTCTGATCCTTCAGGATCTCCTGCATTTGTAGTTTGATTTCATATTCATCTTTTATTTACAGTACTTTGGTCCTCCTGGACTTTTATTCATTAGATGCTCGTACACTGGTTGACCTTATTCCTCCATTTACTACTAAGTACTAGGAACATGTCTTTCATGTCCTAAACATATTAAACCTTTAGCTACGAAACGTGCCAGGTATGAGGCACTTTGTCACCGCTCAGGGTTTCCAACTTGTAGGATAATCGTCTTAATATTTTCATGACCTTATACGGCCTTTCCCAGTTAGGGGTTAGCTTTTCTTTCTCTTCAACTCCTGAAGCCTCAATATTTCTTAAGATCAAGTCTCTATGGTAAAAGGACCTTTATTTAACCCTTCTATTTTAATAGAGGGATGCTCTTCGTTAATGCTCTGCATTGCGGGTATTGGCCTCATCTCTGACCTCGTCAATGGGATCAAGAGCGAGCCTCATGCCTTCTTCATTGGTTTCCAATTCATAAGATTCGATCCTAGGGGATCCACGTGTGATTTCAAGGGGCACCACTGCCTCGGCTCCGTAAGCCACACTACTATAAAAATGCCCTTAGACATCGGTTATAAACTGATGTCTTTTTTTTCAAACCGATGTCTTCACATGTGTAGAGAAAGGTAGGGGTCTTTAACATCGGTTTTTAGCCGATGTTAAAGATGTACATAGACATCGGTTTTCTTAGCAAACTGATGTATAATTAGCCCTTTTTTTAATAACATGTTAAAACTAGATTGTGAAAAATGGTATTTAGGAGGTTAAAAAGCACTATAAACATATAACAGGGAAGAATTTTTAACTAATAGACATCAGATTCTTAAAAAAACTGATGTCTTACTCTGTATTTTACATCGGTTTATTTACTCAACTTATATTAAACATAACTTATAACATCAGTTTTACTTGAGGAAGCGATCTGAAACTTATGCTTTAACATCAGTTGTGTAAGTTAAACTGATGTAAATTGTTCTGAAAGACATCAGTTTTCTTTTGATTTACTTTTATATACTTGCACAAAGCGATGTATTTTAACATTTTAGACATCGTTTTCATTCCTATAATTCGATTTGTTTTCTTAGTTTAGACTTCATTTTTAGTTTGAGCAGCTGATGTGTTTTTAGTTGCTTCACATCAGTTTTATAACAAGCACCGATGTTTGAGTTCTTTTTTTAAAAAATAAGCCTGTGCATAAACCCAGAAAAAAGAAAAAAAATACTAAATCAACATCCAACAAACAACCAAAAATATATTAAATTAAGTTCCGTATCTACAACCAAAATCCAACGACATTCTCCAACAACCAACATCTAACCATTCTGATGTCCAACAAATAACCAACATCCATATATCTACAACCAAACATCACCTGTGTATTAGTTACAAAAGCTACTTGTGTATTAATCAGCATGTTTACCATTTACAAATTCAAGTCAGAAGCTAAGCTATTGAGTATCGCACCAACAAAAACATCACCTGCACCAGTTGTGTCCACAGCCTTTACTTTCAAACTAGAAACTCTACCTTTGAATTCCTGAACAAAATGTTTACATATAAGTTATATATAATCATGCATGCTAGTAGGCTAATTTAGAAATATGTAACTACTCTGTAACCGGTAAGAATACCTTGGTATAGTATCTGCATCCCTCAGATCCTTCTGTTACTAATAGAAGCTTTAGGTTAAAGTGGTATAAATTTCTTAAAACCACGTTATCATCATAAAGATCATCACCTCCAGTTAAGAAAGAAACTTTGTCCTCGCTTACCTATCATTTCATAAGCGTCTTGTTTAGTGCCAACACAACAATGGCCTATTACTATATAGTAACATAATGTTGCATCATGTCATAACTTCTGTAGATATCAGCCAGCATTATCAACCTTGTTCTTTTTCAAGATATCAGCCAACATGTATCCAAATTCATCCTCCCCAACCTAAGATACACTAATCAAAGCTTTTAATATGATTGTTGCACTTCAAGATTAAATGGACATCACAAAAATAGGTTTTCTAGCACATAACTAATAATTTCTAGCACAGGTCCTACAAGAGTTCATGAGCTAAAGTCATAAGACTCGTACCTAGCCCAAACCAACTCACACTGCCATTTCTTTTCTAGAAAAACACTCCACCTCAGCATGCTAAGTTTCTCATATATTGACATAAAAAGATATTTAAAAAGATGATACCGAACGTAGAACATAAAAATTTGTTACCTCACCAGCAGCTTCAATAAGACAACCATTCATCGGAGAAGGGAACCACATCAGGCGGTGGTATAATTAAATGATTAAGTTTTGTACCACTTTCAGATTGCTTCCCACTTCCAAAAAAAAGCAAATAAGACTGTTTCCAAGTTTCAAGCAAACTACAATTTACCACAAGTAACATGATGAAGGTAAGAATGCATGTACAAGCTTGCTAAGGAACACTTACATTGATAAAGTTGCATCACTGCCTTTCGAATAAGCATGGCTACTATCCACAAAACACTGATCAGATACAGTGTCTTAACCAGATAGGTAAGATTCCTCTTTAAACTAAATCCATTTGTATCATCGTGTTCTCTCTCCAAGTTTGCAAATTCAGAATGCTTAAAACATCTGGCTTCAATACCACTAGAAGCAATTGTTCTCTATTGTTCCAAAGCTGTTTTCTGAAATGACAGCGATCACATTTTTTTTCTCCCTTTAAATGATCTGTGTGCTGCTAATTCCCCGTTAATGCCTTGTAGTTCAGCCCAGAACTCTTACCTTGTAATGGAAAATTATATCATAAGCATTAGAAATACACATTAGGCATGATATGAGATACACATGTTTTGTTTCTTAATGTTTGCGAATGAAAGTAGTCGGTACAAGCATAATTATTAATTATACATCCTACCTCTGCAAGCACTAGACATTTCCTCTAGAATGAACTGGTGGTAACTTATATACTTGTTAGGAAATTGTTAATGCTTTGATAAGATTTGGAGGATGATTCGTAGAAGTATTTATAAGAAGAGGTCTCTGAGATTTTTACGTGAACCAAAATATTACACTAGAAGGTTAAGTACTTGAAGCAGTAAGTGCTATTGGTGGATTGTATAATATCTAGATCATTAAATTGAACACCCATTTTTTTAAACTGATTGTATATATTAATCCAGCTATTATTTCATATAAGATATAACATCAAGGGATCCTACTTCTAAATCTTATCATTTCATATTTCAATCAAATTTTTATATCCCTTTCCACCGAATTAGTTTCTACACACCAGGATCCTATTTTCTGAACCACACTTTTTTCTTAAAAATCTTATTTTACCAATCATGTCCACGCTATCAACAATGACAAGGGTATTTATAACCACTAACAATCTACAACGATTAAAAATATAAACAATTACCAACAAAAATTCATAAAAAACAAGCATAGCAGAACTTAAAATAATGAATGAGAATACTAAATAGTTACCTTGATTATTTGAGGAATGGATGTAGGGGGGTTCTAACTAAAATGTTAAGTACGTCTTATCTGAAGTTGTAATACCATAAGCATACTTGTATTCAGGTAAATCGGCACCTGCACAACCATCCTCCAACAAGTTTGAAGTAATAGGCTTATACTCAACTAAATTGCCATTTTGTATGGGGAGAATAAAGCACCCGCCATCAAAAACCTGGTATATCTTGTCTGATAATATTCCATTATTTCTCTTATCCTCTGTACAAAATTCTGAAAGCCCGATAATTTTTTGACCAACAAACAATGCTTTATTTCCCAAGGTGCTCACAGGGATCCAAAGCTTGGTTGACCAATCATACCTCTTTAGACAAGGTATACCATGGAGATTAACATTTTTTTTGGAATTGGGAGAAAAAACTGTATCATCAGCTCTCCATTCATTTTCTCGATTATCTCTGTCCCACCATGATTTACTAACTGTTGTCCCAAAAAATTCTCTTAGGTATCCATCTTACCATATACCAAAACCAATTAAAAGCATATAATTATCTTTTTAAATGCATAAAAGATTAGTAGCATGATAGCAACCATGAGACATTTTTTTAAAAAATATTCACGACCATAAAATATCTAAATTAAGTAAATCTGCAGAAGTTAACTAAAATTTACTTGTGCAGTGTGAAGTACCTGGAAGAAGCCCCAATCTTTACAAGCCAAATGAAGATTTTGCAATTCATCATCATATCTAAGTTTGTTTCCTGTACGACGTGAAATCCATGTAAGATCGGCGTCATCTAGGAAGGCTTCTTTCCATTCTGATCATTTTTCTTCCCATACCCGATAGCAAACTTTCTGAGCTTAAATGCCTAAATATTGGGGATACACATAAACTGCTTAGAAGGAGCTCTCGAATAATTTTTTTCTATAACATACAATTTAGCTACATTGCTAGGTGTCAATAATTTAAAGATAAATTTTATGATAGAAAACACCTTTTGAGGTATGGAAATTTCAGATTAGACAAAACGTCAATATATTGTAAACGTTTAAAAACAACTAAATTGAAATAGAATGCATACATAAAGATCAATGCCTGTAAAAAAGGAGGGGTACCTTAAAACTGAGATTTAGCTCCAAACTTAATTCCAGTGACCCAACTTCAAGATTAACAAAGCTCCAAAGACCGACATGTAAACAAACTCGATTAAGATCAAAATATAAATTTTGAAAATAAATTTGAAAGAAACATACTTTTCTCACACTAATAGAGTAGTAATTACTTCTTTCAAGCCTCTTCAGTACCAGTAGAGCTTGATTTATGAATTAATCGAGTTTAATTCATATAAATAAGTTTGCACAAAATTGGGGTTTTAGGTTAGAGAGAGTGAGTGATAAGAGAGATAGTGAGAGATGAGAGAGAAGAGATACAGTGAAAGATGAGAGAGAAGAGACATGAGAGAGAAGAGAGAAGAGAGAAGAGAGAATGAGATAGAGAGAAAGATAGAAGAGAATGAGAGAGAGTGGGGGAAATAGTTTTGGTCAAGGGGGAAAACTGGGAATAAAATTTTTGGTTAAGGGGGGAATTTTTTGGTGTATTAACGGGGGAAAGAAAGAAGTGGGCCTTTTTTATTTTTTTTTTAAAAACGATTATAGACATCGGTTGGTAAAGATACTGATGTCTTATAACACCTTTAACATCAGTTTTGAAGCGACCGATGTTAAAACTGCTTTTAACATCGGTGACATTTCTAACCGATGTTAAAGGGGTGATGTCATAGGCACTATTTATAGTAGTGCCAATATGAATGAGGTAGCTTCAGTTGTCACTTTACAGGTGGTACGATATGCCCATAGTATAGGCAGCAACTCATCCACCCAAGTGTTTCTCGAGCGTTCAACCCTCTTCTTAAGTCCATCAAGGATAATTCTGTTAGCAACTTCCGCTTGCCCATTTCCTTGAGGATGTGCAATCGAGGTGAAGCGAAGTTCTATGTTGTTATCATTGTAGTACTCTCTGAACTCTACATTATCAAATTATTTCCCATTCTCCGTGATAAGGATGCGTGGGATACCATATCGGCATATCATATTCTCCCAGAAGAATTGGGTAATTTGCTTGGTGGTTATCTTGGCTAGTGCCTTAGCCTCAATCCATTTTGTAAAGTAGTCTTTGGCTACCACAATGAACTTCCTCTATCCCGATGCCAAAGGAAATGGTCCAAGTATGTCCATTCCCCACATTACAAAAGGGATGGGTGTGATGATCGATGTAAGCCTCTCTGGGGGCTGTCGTACTATCAGAGCATGCCTCTGGCATCTGTCACATCTCTTCATATAAGCCTTTGCATTGGCTAGCATAGTTGGCCAGTAGAATCCCAACCGAGTTATCTTGTGAGCGAGGGCCCTGCCCCCCAAGTGTTATCCACAAATCCCTTCATGGGCTTCTTTAAGTGCCTCCTCTGCTTCAAGAGGTCTTAAGCACTTCAAGTACGGAATAACAAAGGACCTTTTGTAAAGAAGGCCTTCAATCAACGAGTATCTTAATGCTCTAACCGACAGCTTGCGTGCCTCCTGGGCATCATTGGGGAGCCACCCAGTTTCTAAATGGGTCTTAATCGGGTCTATCCAACAGCTTGCCACACAATCAGTGCTATCAGATTTATGACATGAATAGTAGGGGTCTTCAAGACCTGGAAGTAAATACTTCTCGGATAGTTCTCGATTTCAGACTAGGCGAACTGAGACAAGGCATCCGCCGTAGTGTTCTCCTCTCTTGAAACATGTTCTGCATACCATTCATCAAACTGAGTCAGTATTCCCTTTACGACTCTCAGGTACTTGGCTACAGTGTCATCCTTGGACTCAAATTCCCCATTAACTTGAGCAACTACAAGTTTTGAGTCTTCGCAGACCTTCAGGTTTTTGGCCCTCAAGGCTCTAGCCAAACCTAAGCCAAATATCAATGCTTCATATTCTACTTCATTGTTCGTAGTTGGGAAATCCAACTTCCTAGCATATTTAATCATAAACCCATCAGGGCTTTGCAAGACTAGGCCTGCGCTACTAGATTTTGTTTTGGACGCTATGTCAAAATGGAGAACTTAATATTCTTTTAGTGTTGTTTCTTCCTCCTTCTCCATCTCTCCTCCTTCTAGGGTTACTATCTCTTGCCCCCCCGACTTCTTGGTCGTTAATGGTGCATTCGATCACGAAGTTTGCTAAAGCCTGAGCCTTGATGGCCATTCAAGGATTGTATTTGATATCAAATTCTCCTAACTCAATCGCCCACTTGATGAGCCTTCCACTGGCCTTCGGGCTATGAAGAATGTTCCTCAAAGGTTGGCCCGTCAGGACTTCGACCTTGTGACTACTAACCCCCCTTACGGGATGCCTCTATACCCCGAAGTTGGAGGGAGTGGACACTCTGGTAGGAGTGAAACACAAGGGCGGACGCCCCAATACATACGTGGCTTGGCTCTTATTCTGGAGGATCAAGAATTCTCTGGGCCTTATACTTAAAGAGACTCTGAGTCATCGGATGACGATGTTGCTCCAGGAATGAGATGTGCTGGTAAGGAGTCGATGGGTGACACTGAACAACGCTCCAGGAGAACTCAAGGGATGAATCCCCAACATGTTCAAGAGAGGATCATGGCTCATGAAGAAGAGAGCTGAAGGCTGAAGCGAGACGTGGAGACACATCAGGCCCCAAGACCCCCACTCGCTCCAAGGGGGATAAATCCTCCTCCAATCATAGGCCTGGATGGTTCAATACCAAGAAGGGCAGTTGCCCCAAGGGCTGATCCAAGTGATCTTATGTCCCTTGGAGATCTTGATGATCCAAACCCACCATTCACCGATGATATAATGAATGCTCGTATCTCAAGGAAGTTCAAGATGCCCACCATCAAAGCATACGATGCTACTGGCGACCCCGTTAATCATGTTAAGACGTTCTCTAATGCCCTATTGTTACAGCCCGTCAACGACGCTATTAAGTGTCGGGACTTCCCTCAAACCCTATCGGGCATGGCTCACAGGTGGTACAGCCGTCTGTCCCCAAACTCTATTGGATCCTTTAAGGACTTGAGTCAAGCTTTTATTAAGCAGTTCACACTGAAGGATATTCTATAGTCCAAAATCAGATGATTAGCCAATAATGGCAACTTCTGAAACAACCCAAAGGCTAGGAAAGCCCCGCAAATTTACCATATCCGGGTAAGAGCTATGAACAGAGCCAATGGACATATTAACAGAGTGCACCTCATCATCATGGGTGTCCATCATCTTCAATAAGTCTTCCGACTGTTGATAAATGCTAAGAGAGCTCTAGAATCCCAATCCTTAAACTTTCTCTCAAGTTTCTTCTTCAATGCCTCCAAGGCCATGTGCCCACTCCTCCATTTTGCACTCTTAGTGAAAGAAGCTGCAAAGTAGGAGTTGGCCTAATAAGAAAAAGATATTAGAAAGCTAACTTCACGAAATGTATTTGTCGACTAAAGTCTACACTACGACTCCAGCCTACCAAAGAAGGCTGATCAGCCTCCATAGAAATCCCTTGGCCAACTGGATATCCCTTAGAAAGGGCTCCAGCAGACCGGCCTCCAAGGGAGGCCTTAAGCCAGCCAGTCTCCTCCTTAAATTTGAAGTATTGAAAGTTCTAAAAAGAAGAGATGTACCTGATACAAGGCATGAGCCCCGTACATCTCCGCTTCATAAAGCCGTTCGCTTAATTGGAACAAATTTAACCAATGGTAAATTAGAAGGAAGATAGGTACCCTCGATAGAGAAGCCTTAAAGGCCAGCTTTAACAAGCTTCCTTTGAATTGTGAGGCCCCAACACGGCAAGGCACTCCTCGAACAAAAAAAGAGAGGAAATTCTAAGCCACAACTTGATATTTAGAAGATCGAAGTTCAATAACTTTCGCGAAATAAGGTCCCGAAGGGCCAAGAAGCTCTAGACATTGAGGTTATGGTCGAACAGGGTCTCAAGTGCTTGGTCTCTATGGCCGATCAAGAGTCCTTGAAGCCGACTCCTCCACATGGAGAGGTTAGGCCGACTAGGACGTCCTCGAAAACACGTCTCCAGACGTCTGGAACTAATAGAGATGTCCCCCAAATGAAGGTTCCAAGAAAACCATGAACTAGAGCCAAGGGATGCTCCTGGTGAAGATAAGAACTTCCACGGAAACAAGTTTTGTAAAGAACAGAACGTTCACGAGAACAAGTTTCATCAAGAGTAAGACGCTCACGGAGGCGAGGTTCAGGCCTATCAAGGGTTAGTGATTCTTAGTCCTCCACAAGGAAGGATTAGGCCGACTAGAACCCTCACGAAGGGAAATAAGTTTTATGAAGAGTAAGACACTCACGGAGGTGAGATTCTGGCCTACCAAGAGTTAATGACGCCTAGTCCTCCACAAGGAAGGATTAGGCCGACTAGAACCCACACGGAGGGAAATAAGTTTCGTGAAGAGTAGAACGTTCACGAGAACAAGTACATATCACTCACTAGAAAGATAGCCAAACGTCCAAAAAGAGCAGAATTGGTCGATCAGGCCACATGAAGGCCTTATAGCCGACAGGAACCCATATAGGGTTGATACAGACCCTCCTAAAGGATTTCTGGTGGAACTCCTATGAAATTCCTTGAGAATTCTTGAAAAATTAGGCGCCCAACGAGAACAAGTTTCATGAATAATAGAACATCCATGAGAACAAGTTTCGCAAAGGCTAAAGAGTCCATGAAAACAAGTTTCGTGAAGACTAGGACATCCACGAAAACATGTTTTATGAAGATAGAACGTTCACTAGAAAATGATCAGAAAAGCCTGGCTGAGGCTAAACACAAGTCGTTAGTCTTAACTAAAGGATGATTATGATAATCACCATGATTAACAAAAGTTGTAAAGATTAAGACAAGATTAGCTTTTCAGTTGAACTTACGAGTACGAGAACAGAATGTTATCCTCGTGACGGATCAGACTACCCTGCAGGAGACTCTCAAGGTCCATTAAGACCACTCCCGATCGACCATACCACACATGGGGGGCATATGGCCGACCAGAAGCATCCATATCAGAGCCATGACGGCCACAATTTGCATGCGGAGAAGCTCCGGCCGACCAGCATATAAATGGGGGCCTTTTGGTCTACCAGGAGCCTCTGTATCAGAGCCATGACGGCCAAAATTTGTGTGCGGGGAAGCCCCGGCCGACCAAGCAACAATTGAAGGCCTTTTGGCCTACCAGGAGCCTCTGTATCAGAGCCATGACGACCAAAATTTGTGTGCGGGGAAGCCCCGACCGACCAGGGAAAATTGGAGGCCTTTTAGCCTACCAAGAGCCTCTGTATCAGAGCCATGACGGCCATAATTTGTGTGTGGGGAAGCACCGGCCACCGGGCAACAATTGGAGGCCTTTTGGCCTACCAGGAGCCTCTGTATCAGAGTCATGACGGCCACAACTTACGGCCACAACTTATCTCAGTAGTAGCCCTGGCCTACCAGCCAACAAATTGAGGCTTTTCAACCTATCAGAAACTCCTGTAGGAGAGCCATGAGGCCTTAAAAAGATGTCCCGGAGACCCTCTAGGGAGGTCCTTGGGAAATTTCTCGAATACGATAATTCTCAGCAGAACCAATTTTTGTGAAGACTAGAATATCTATAAGAACGAGTTGGTTGAGGTTTATAGCATCCTATAAGAGAAGTTTAGACAAATTTAATGGAGTACAAGACTTCCTATAAAGGGAAAGTTCAGTAGAACACAGAGCGCTCAGCAAGAACGAGTACAGAACGTCCATCAAGATGAGTACAGAAAGTTTACTAAAACAACCATAGCAGAACCCTGAGGAACACAAAGGCAACTTTGAAATTAATTCGATGAAAAATCAAGGACCATAAGAGCATGATATGGTATGTACAAACTAGAACTCTTACTTAGAAGTTCAAAAAAAAAAGTGGGGGCACTTTTCCTAACTCTTACTTAGGAACCCCTGGGCAACCACCTCCAGGCCAACCAAGAACTAGCCGACCAGGAGGTTGTAACACCCCCAAATCCGGGGTCGGGGATCCGGGTTGTCACGAGTTCCATTTCCCTTAATAACACCCAATCTTAATAAATAATCAACTACTCCGTACTGTGACCCCACAATATACACACACGCCACAAGTTATAGTCTCAGAGATGAATACCAAAAATAACACAAGTCATTTTATTCCAAATTATAAGCCATTACACCTCAAGAGGGTTTCTGAATAAATTTACATTTCTTTGCCATTATTACAATTCATATAGATACATAAGTCCGGTACAACAAAAGTTGAAAGCCTAGCCTACTGGTAGTTCCTACCTCAGCTACAACGGCATCAACGCCTACAGGAAACTGCGGAACGTTTCCTAACTGCTCACGAATTGGGAGCTTGATCCTGTTCATCTTGTCTATCTGTTGTTGTGTGATGAAAGAAGAAAGCAAGGGTGAGCAACAAGCCCACCAAAATAATATGTATAATGAATAACAATATATGAGCATTCTCATAGCACTCATGAAAGTCTTGGTCAAGAAGAATTGAACCAAGTTGATATCTTAAAGTGACCAAGTCGCAAAATATTCAGTATATATATACATATATACTTTTCACAATCTTTGAAATCCTCTGACATGTATAATATACACAGAGTTCCAGTTTATAACTGTATAAAAATATCATTGCAAGGTGATCTCATATATCTAACCTTGTCTCAACGTTTTTCTGAAAATCTTTGACATGCACAAGATAATCATTTACTAGATATAAGTTTAAAAGATAAAGTTACAAGATACTCCAATATACTTATATCTTTTCCGAATACTACTTGAACTACCACCGTTCAATGTATAAATAGTTCATCCCATAGATTAAGCTACAAGACAAAACTTGTATAGAATCAATCTTTAAAATATCATCAAAATAAAATGAAGTTACGAGGTACTTCATTTGATGCAAACATCATTTTGAAAATTCGACCCTGCCAACACTCAACAATCGCCCAACCGTAGCCTTTCTATTGAAGTGCTCTGGCTAGTGTTGCAGAAATATCCAATTGGATGATGAACTCATTACGGGAGTTTGCCGCGCCAGGAAGACCACTTACGATGATCAGTCGTAGTAGTGCAACCCCACCATTTTCTACATGTAGAGGAGAACCTGTCGGATTTACTTATCAACCGAACACTGGACTCCTAAGGAATGGCCCGTCTTAGTGGAACTTCCAGGCCATTTGGGCCAATATAATAAGGCTTGGCCGGCGCCACTCGACCACTTACGCCACTCCTAGTTCAGATGAAATCCATGACTCTGAAACGTAAAGCTCATCCCCACTTTCCCCAAGTAGAAACTTGTTCATACGGCTCCACCAAGAAGTCGTATCTAGTTGGAAAGGAAAACTCACAGATATTTCCCAGGCGATGCTTGTTAATGGATTAACTTGTTCCAAGAATTTTACTTCCCGAGTGTTGGGTAAGTAATCAAAAACTCTTTTATCAGAATAGCAACCTTGTTGCGAATATAAAATACACCACAGAGCCGGATCCCTCAGATTTTGAGCGAGTATTTAAATCCCCTTCGAAAGGAGGATCTTAAATATAAAAATGAGTTTTGGGATCCGCCCTAACCTTTAAAATCATTTTGAAGACTCGAAAATATTTTTAAGAATGATTGGAGTGATGCTGATTTAATAAAATAAATCAGTCCCAATATATTAGAAAATATCTGAATATTATTATTTAAATAATATTCCCATAAAGAATAACCTTTATAAAAATAATTGAAGTAGAAGTTGTAAAACTTATACTTGAAATGAATATTAAATAACCAAAGATATACTTATACGAAAGTAATATCTTTATTTGAATAATCGAAAATAAGTTTGATTATCGAAACATTATTCTTTAATAAAATAAAGAATATTATTTAATAAAATAAGCGGAGTCATAAGTCCTCGAATGAATATTCAAAATAATATTCATTAAATAAAATAAGCGGAGTCATAAGTCCTCGAATGAATATTCAAAATAATATTCATTAAGTGAAATAAAGTTATCGAATAAACCTTATTCGAATAATAGTTTTGAAAACTATTTATATATATATAAATATATATATATAATATATACTCGGGAACATCGTTTCTCAGTTTAGAAAATATGTTCACCTTTGGGTCCCCTATACTAAGGGTATACGCAACTACTGCTTATCTCTAGCATAGGTATTATGCAACTTATAAGCAATTGAATCAACAATTAAATATCAAGATTATGAAATAGACATTCATATATACCATATCAGCATGCTCCAATATATCGCAAGATTTGCTAATAACAATCATGCACTTATCACAAGATAATGCATATACATATATACATCACAACAACAGTATAACGGGTAGAAAACTTGCCTGAGTGCTCCGGCGTAGACTTAAGCTTAGAGTGGGTCCGGTAACCTATGAACAACAACATAAGCTGGAATTAAACCACAGTCGCTTAAGAAACTAGACTTTAACCAATTGAACCCTAACGTTTGCTTATGGTCATTTCCACGCTTAACAAATCACATAAGTCGTTCGAGTACCCTCGGCTCCACCATTTTTAATAAATTAACCATTAAGGGTTTTAAGGCGATTCTTTCGCGAGTGCCTTACCAACTGCCAAATACACTTTACATAAATGATTCATACTCCAATTAGTCCTTTAAGGTCTTTAACCTATGTTTCAAAGTAAGGCAAGGGGTAATGGTTCATTCGCGAAACGTCGTTACTTAAAACGGTCGTTTCTCCTAAACCGTACATCAGATTCAAGCGAACCACATATCAAAACGAAGCTCGTAACATGAACTATCTAAATATGGCAAAGGTTAGAATCTTTCGGTGAGTTCACGGGTCGTAAAGTTAAGAACAGAAAAGTTAAGGCAAATCGGGCATTATGACGTTTATGTTTACGCTATTTCCAATTTTTAAACCACTCCAAACAACCACCATTCAACTCACAACCTACAATACAACCAACCATCATCCAAACCTTACTACATCAGTCCCGAAACCTCAATATTTTCCAATTTATACAACCCCACACATGAACTACTAGCTATACTTAAGTTTCATTAACAATAAACAAGATTTCAACATCCAAATCACTACAAATCCAATACAAACTCTAAACACACAAGCATCATGCTTCTCATTTACTATAACCATCAAAACCATCATAATAATCAAAGTAAAGTTAGGGTTTGGAGGTGTTATACCTTCCTTGGAGTGATTAGAGTAGCTAGAAGTCTTAGGGGGCCTCCTACAAGCTTGATCTTTCCAAAGAAATCAAGAACACAAAGTTAGGTTTTGAAGTTTCTAAAAGTCATATTGAAAGAAATGTCAAAACAAGGGTCTTACCATGCTTATTTAGACGAGACTTGTGAACACGAGTTGTAGGCCATCTCAATACCTTTCCAAAGAGCTATAGAACATACTATTTGAGTGAGTATTGAAGGAGATATGATAGTTTGAAGTTACTGCTCTGGTTTTGGCCGAGAGCTTTTCTTGAAGAAAAGTGAAGTCAACTTGTGTTTTGGTGAAATGATTTGTTGGTTGGTTGTTTTTGGCTTTTGTTTTAATTATTTACCTTTTAACCATGGTGATTTTTGTGTGGTTCTTAATCAACCAACAACACACTTCTCTTTGGTCATGCTTAGGTCATCAATCCTATGTCATCTTCCTATGCTTGTCCTCTTCTTATTGGTTTGATGACATCATCCTCACTAATCTCTTTTATTAGCTTCTAATTACTTGGCTAATGACCGCTGATCTGTTATACGGTTCGCTTAACTTTCGTTTTCATTTATCGTTTGAGGGATCATACCCGGGATCTTATTACTTGGGTTTCCTTAACCTTTCTCAATACATTATATTCCTTTTATGATTCTCTTTTATAATTCTTGAATTTAAATCCTTTTTATCCTGGTACCTCATACTCAATTCTTTCGGTATCTGGTGGATTTTCGGGAAAAATCAAGGTGTTCGAATTTGGATTCTGACGATCTTTACATATACTTATATATCATATAGAGTACTAATAAGATCTCAGAATAACAATAAAAGAACCCCTACATAGTGTGGCATGAAAAGTTTTCTTATTCAGCATAATCAGCAAAAATACTATTCATAAGGGTTACAAAAAGTTCAAAATTTTGGGGTTATTACAGTCTCCCCTCCTTAAAAGGATTCCGTCCCGGAATCAGGAAAAATGAATAGGGATACTTTCTTAGCATTGCTCTTTCTAACTCTCAAGTCAATCTTCCCACATTGGGGTTCTTCCATCAAACTCTGACTAGTTTGATAGCCCTTCTCCCAAGCACTTGTCCCTTTTCGATCTATAACCCTTCCTGGTTGCTCCATATAAGTTACGTTTGCTTACATGTCTATGCGCTCATATTTCCATATTTATCGGGCATCCGAATTACACTTCCTTAACATTGATACGTGGAATACGTTATGAACTTGCTACAGGTTTGGGGGTAGGGCTAGCTCATATGTTAACTTCCCAATACGTCTTAATACCTCCAAGGGTCCAACAATTCACAGGCTTAGCTTTCCTTTCTTTCCGAACCACATCCATCCTTTCCAAAGGAATACCTATAACAACACTAGGTCCTCTACTTCATACTCCTTGTCCTTTCGTTGTCAAATTGGCATACTTCTTATGTCTATCTTGGCTACTACCAGCCGTCCTCTTATTAAATCTATTATATCCTTGGTCCTTTGGACCACTGCTGGTCCGAGCATCTTGCGCTCTCCAACTCCATCCTATCATAAGGGAGATCGACATTGTCTTCCCTCAAGGATCTTATAAGGCGACATCTCGATAATGACATATGATCTATTATCGTAAGAAAACTCAATCCGCGTTAAGTGATCATTCTAAATTCATTCAAGTCTATTGCACAGACTCTCATCATAGTTTCTAGCATTATAGCTTTTGCTTCTCAATACTCCTTCTTTTCTGGTTCGTAAGCGTTATTATCTTCTGTACAGAATACTATTCTAGATATACCTTTACTCGCTAGAGTTTTATAACCTTTTAATAAATGCGTCAACCTTAGTATCACGAATGCGTTTCCATTCCGAATAGCACCATACTTGGTACCACTTCATCTCTAGCTGCCTCCATCTTCGAAAGCTTGGTCCTTCGTGTATAAGTAAAAGAATTTATTGAGGGATCACTATGATCATGAACACTTGTTCTATTTCATAGTTAGTACAGAAGGTGGTCAGCCTTTGGTACTTGACAAGCAATTAAACAACATGTGGTATCCTACTAGGCTTCTATCACACAGATAGATAGTCATTCGGCAATACCTCCTCTTCTGGAAGGGTTGTTCTTCTCAGCTTATACAAAATAAAAAGAAAAGAACGAATTGAAGAGAATTGTATATATGAAAAAATATACTGCCACAAAATATCTGGCTTGGAGTCTACCTCTGAACTATAGAGGTTTGTCATAGGAGAACAAAACATATATGTATATATATCAACATCAAGTATTATAGCATCACATTTCACGTGCTTAAAGAGTTTTTTGCTATTCTGTCCATTATTCTACGGACCCATGCTCTTGCTCGAGCTCATAAACACTCACATTTGAAACTCCCTTGACATTGAAACTCGAATAAGGGATTTCATTCTAGACATCATTGTTACTAGAATTCTATGCTTGCACCGCAACCTTCCTCGTATAGCAATACGACTCTTTATTGGTAAGAAGGAATAACTATTCAATAGGTAGATAATCAACTTAATTAGTCTATCAATGATAACTTATACACCATCATGACCCGATTATGGTACTCACTCTCAACATCCATTCCAATACAACTCTCACGGTTGTAAGTAATCGACTCATTACTCGCAGAATCATTCCTGCATTACTATGGCCCACCGTTGACCTACTGTAGTCATTCATTTTCCATGAAGTTTTAATAGCTAACCATTCGGAGTCCATTCATATCATACCGAATCCTTCTAAGGAGGTAACATAATCACCATTCATGATTCGTGAAGAACATTCCTGATCCTGACGTACATACATGACATGAAGCAGATAAAATTGCAGAAGAGTTTCAATCAAAGCAACGATAGCAGGCTAATACCATTATTAACCATATTTCTTTATTGGCAGACATGAAGCTCAAAGGTTCATTTAGTCCTTTCATAACATGCTCCTGGCTTATCTCAAGATAGGACCTTCTAAGATAGAAAGCCCGCTCACGGCGATTACATGAATTAAATCTTTACCAAACTACTATTACGGTTGAGTACCGCACAGTCATCAGAAGGAATGTCAATCTTTCACACCATAATAAACCTTCACGGAATTAACCATTATCACTGTATTCCTCTGGCACGAGCGCTGATAATTGTCCTCTTACACTTAAAGTGTTGGCCACCTCTTTGGCCTTTCCTGATAGTAAAATTTCCTTACAATCAATGTCATTTTAACCACCTCCAACTAAATTTTCTACCTCATTTCAATCACTGCTTATGTGAAAATGCTTCTATTAAGTCCTGGTGAGAAAAAAATCACCATTTTTCCATAAGTCATTGCCTTAGTCTTTAGATGTGAACATTGCCACGACTGACTGTCGATCATACTTAGGGCATCTCTTATCTTGGGTCCTTCTTGTTTTCACCAATCTCGACCCTCATTGGATTGATCTATACTTTCTTATGGTTCAACACGTGCCCCACCTGGCATTATTATAATTACGTCATATTTCCTTCATCAAAATTTCTATTCTTGAGAACTTTGAATATTACCTTTCTCCTTGTAAAACCTCTAAGGTTATCCTTAAATCCTTCATCAGGTACACCCTAGGCACAGGGCATATCAAGATACCATTTACTAATACCAGAATAATTGTCTATATACTTCTGAAAAATTTCTCCACTGATCCTTAAAGGTTGTTGTTACTTTAATCCTTTCCAATTCATACTATCAAAACTCATGCTTTCCCTATTAAGGGTGAAATTCCAACCTTTATGCATTCCCCTAGGATTCATTTCAAGTTATCGGGGTTTTATCCTTAATTCCACCTTTACAAGTTACTTACACTCTTCCATGGATAAATCAAGTCATATATACTTGATAGATTACCTTATTCAATCATTCTCACTTCGATAGTCTATACTTAATTTCACAATAGCATCCTTATTCAAACTGAGGTCAATCCATATGGCCTCCAAAAGATAACAACGGTTTTTTTTCCGCTTTGCTTGCCTAATTTGGTAATGAGAACAGGGATGTTCTGAAAGATATTGGTCGTGTTCAACGTGAACTTCTTCTTAATAATTCCTTATTTACTTTTGTTGTTTATCTCAACAGTCATCTCAATGTTGGGATATCTTTCATACCTGGCGTCTCCCTTTCTAGGTATCAAGCCACCGGTCTTACACTTCACATTCTTGAAGGTCACTTCCTTCATCCAATTTTCCTAATTTCTTACTTCCTTGTCTCCTCAGTCTATCCGCGTCTCATTATTTATCCTTCGAACTATCTCAAGGTTTCCTCGAATCCTCCCAACTTACAGGGGATACAACATGTACATCTCTTATGCCTTCAACCATCAACTTTTAACTCATTGTGAATCATCCTCATCCTGACGATCACATACTTTTCTATTTCTACTACTATGATTCTTTAGGGTTTCCTCATACCCAACTCCCTCATCATTTCTCAAACTCTATTGCCTTTATATTCCTTTCCACTTCAGTTTCTTTTTATTTTCCTTTCTCTTATCATTATTTCATGAACCAACACAACATAAGCACTGATTTCAAACATCCCGTCATTCTGGGTTCGTGTCCTCAGAACGAATCTTGACAACTTTTACAACTTAGATTCATAATTCATCATACTCGCCTGCCTTTGTTCTGGCTCTAAAGTTTTTACACTATCTCTCAATCTTCCTTAGCCTTCCACCAGTGGGTGGTCTCTCTCTTTGGAGGGTAAGTGACAAAAATAGTCTTTTGTGATTCGTCAATCATTTAGAATCTCAAATGATTCCTCTATTTCCTTTAGCCAGGCTCTTGCCTCGGCTAGCTCAGCTTGTTCCTCGGAACTCTGAGAGCTTAGCGACTTAAAGGTCCTGAAAGAATTTCCCACCGCATTGCATCCTCAGGGTGGTGGTTAGGGATAAAAGTATAAGTTTTGTTTAGGCAGGTCCATGAATTTCCGTATAGGAGTATTGTCTCGGGTCTCCTTTCCTTACTCGACTTTCTGTTTCCTTAGTATGAAATATTTCATCCTTCTCCCATACTTGGAGTTATCTTATACGTTAAAATCCTTGTTTTCCACTTCATTATGTTCTGGGTTCCTTATATCTTAATTGCGACCTCCCTGATTATCATATTCAAGGTTTGCCCCTAAACATATTCCTCGTGGGGGCATCGTGCTTGGAAAAATTTTGAAAATCTCTGGATATTTGTCTTACTTACTTTGCTTAAGTCGTTCCCTCGTTCAGTCCTTGCATGATTGCAAATTATGAATTCTCAAGTTCTATAAACTTCATGACACTCTCTTAAGTGTTAATAGTGCAATTAACAATATGAACTTATCACAAACAAACTGATCTGAACTGAAATTAACGAATATATACATAACCATTTATTCGAGGGTACAACAACTGAACACATTAAAGAGAATTACATCATTTGATCTGATCACTTTTATTCCAAAAGTACTACCATAGATAATCATCTAGTCATTAAAACTAATCATTCATAACTTGGGCTAATCCTCCAAAAGCGGTGCTATATGAAACCCTTTTCTGATCGCTCTGGCTCTGCACACTACCATGGATCAAGAAATGCGGGCACGCACGACATCCCTAACCTGCTCCATCACAGAGGTGATGAGGTGTAAGATAGTCGCAAGTAGAGCTGGATCAACCTGACCCTCAAGATGGCCTCTAGCTGTAACACGGGTGGTAGCCTCAATCCTTTCCATGCTATAAGCTAATCCTGCTGGAAGTACCCCGCCCTCAATCCTCGGTGCAGTAAGTCGATCCAACAGATCACTCCTAACATTACGGGCCTCAGAAAGGCCACCCAAAGTCATATAATAATCGGCGATAAGAGAAGCCTGAGTGGTAGCATCTAGCAGTCCATGGGGTGCAGGTGGTGCAGACCCAGGAGATCCGAATTGATAAACAAGCACGGTATCAGGTGACAATGGTGCAGGAGATAAAGGTGGCATTTCCTCAGTAGGTGTTGGGCTCTGTACAGGGGAGGGAACAGGAATTGGTGGAACCTCATGGATGTCTACAGGAACCTCTGGAAGAGGGTCTGACACTGGTATAATTGGTGTCGTGGAAGGCCCCACTCCTTCTGCCCTCATTATCCTTTGTGCCCTTGGTAACTCTTCATCCTCTAGTGCTACCCTCACGGCCATTCTAGCTCTGGTAGTCGCCCTGAATATGGTCATCAATTCCTCAGCGGTCCTCTCTTCATTCTCGTCAGGATCCTCCACGAGATCCTCCTCAGCAACAATCCCTTCTGGGATAACATCCTCAACCGCAACATTCTCAATATGAATCTCATTCGGTCCCTCGTTAGGGTACTCTATTGGATTCACAATTTGATCTCCAATATGTAATAAAACAACCTCATGCTGATGCTCCTGAACCTCAGGGTTCGGTGCCCCGCTGCCCTATACGAGAACGAACTATGTTACTATCATAATATTTATAAGGGTTCCCGTAAGGGTTTTAACTGTTAGTACTACGTTAGGTAGCCCGACTATGAACTTGGCAAGTGTTCTTATTTTCTTAGTGAACTTATTATCTTAACGTGACATCACCTCTGAGGTTTATAACGCTTAGCGCTCTGATACCATTTCTGTAACACCCCAAAATCCGGGGTCGGGGATCCGGGTTGTCATGAGTTCTATTTCCCTTAATAACACCCAATCTTAATAAACAATCAACTACTACGTACTATGACCCCACAATATACACACACACGCCACAAGTTATAGTCTCAGAGATGAATACCAAAAATAACACAAGTCATTTTATTCCAAATTATAAGCCATTACACCTCAAGAGGGTTTCTGAATAAATTTACATTTCTTTGCCATTATTACAATTCATATAGATACATAAGTCTGGTACAACAAAAGTTGAAAGCCTAGCCTACTGGTAGTTCCTACCTCAGCTACAACGACATCAACGCCTACAGGAAACTGCAGAACGTTTCCTAACTGCTCACGAATTGGGAGCTTGATCCTGTTCATCTTGTCTATCTGTTGTTGTGTGATGAAAGAAGAAAGCAAGGGTGAGCAACAAGCCCACCAAAATAATATGTATAATGAATAACAATATATGAGCATTCTCATAGCACTCATGAAAGTCTTGGTCAAGAAGAATTGAACCAAGTTGATATCTTAACGCGACCAAGTCGTAAAATATTCAGTATATATATACATATATACTTTTCACAATCTTTCAAATCCTCTGACATGTATAATATACACAGAGTTCTAGTTTATAACTATATAAAAATATCATTGCAAGGTGATCTCATATATCTAACCTTGTCTCAACGTTTTTCTGAAAATCTTTGACATGCACAAGATAATCATTTACTAGATATAAGTTTAAAAGATGAAGTTACAAGATACTCCAATATACTTATATCTTTTCCGAATACTACTTGAACTACCATTGTTCAATGTATAAATAGTTCATCCCATAGATTAAGCTACAAGACAAAACTTGTATAGAATCAATCTTTAAAATATCATCAAAATAAAATGAAGTTATGAGGTACTTCATTTGATGCAAACATCATTTTAAAAACTCGACCCTGCCAACACTCAACAATCGCCCAACCGTAGCCTTTCTATCGAAGTGCTCTGGGTAGTGTTGCAGAAATATCCAATTGGATGATGAACTCATTACGGGAGTTTGCCGCGCTAGGAAGACCACTTACGATGATCAGTCGTAGTAGTGCAACCCCACCATTTTCTACATGTAGAGGAGAACCTGTCGGATTTACTTGTCAACCGAACACTGGACTCCTAAGGAATGGACCGTCTTAGCGGAACTTCCAGGCCATTTGGGACAATATAATAAGGCTGGGCCGGCGCCACTCGACCACTTACGCCCTCCTAGTTCAGATGAAATCCATGACTCTGAAACGTAAAGCTCGTCCCCACTTTCCCCAAGTAGAAACTTGTTGATACGGCTCCACCAAGAAGTCGTATCTAGTTGGAAAGGAAAACTCGCCGATATTTCCCAGGCGATGCCTGTTAATGGATTAACTTGTTCCAAGAATTTTACTTCCCGAGTGTTGGGTAAGTAATCAAAAACTCTTTTATCAGAATAGCAACCTTGTTGCGAATATAAAATACACCACAGAGCCGGATCCCTTAGGTTTTGAGCGAGTATTTAAATCCCCTTCGAAAGGAAGATCTTAAATATAAAAATGAGTTTTGGGATCCGCCCTAACCTTTAAAATCATTTTGAAGACTCGAAAACATTTTTAAGAATGTTTGGAGTGATGCTAATTTAATAAAATAAATCAGTACCAATATATTAGAAAATATCTGAATATTATTATTTAAATAATATTCCCATAAAGAATAACCTTTATAAAAATAATTGAAGTAGAAGTTGTAAAACTTATACTTGAAATGAATATTAAATAACCAAAGATATACTTATACGAAAGTAATATCTTTATTTGAATAATCAAAAATAAGTTTGATTATCGAAACATTATTCTTTAATAAAATAAAGAATATTATTTAATAAAATAAGCGGAGTCATAAGTCCTCGAATGAATATTCAAAATAATATTCATTAAATAAAATAAGCGGAGTCATAAGTCCTCGAATGAATATTCAAAATAAAATTCATTAAATGAAATAAAGTTATCGAATAAACCTTATTCGAATAATAGTTTTGAAAACTATTTATATATATAAATATATATATATAATATACTCGGGAACATCGTCTCTCGATTTAGAAAATATGTTCACCTTTGGGTCCCCTATACTAAGGGTATACGCAACTACTGCTTATCTCTAGCATAGGTATTATGCAACTTATAAGCAATTGAATCAACAATTAGATATCAAGATTACGAAACAGACATGCATATATACCATATCAGCATGCTCCAATATATCACAAGATTTGCAAATAACAATCATGCACTTATCACAAGATAATGCATATACATATATACATCACAACAACAGTATAACGGGTATAAAACTTGCCTGAGTGCTCCGGGGTAGACTTAAGCTTAGAGTGGGTCCGGTAACCTATGAAAAACAACATAAACTGGAATTAAACCACGGTCGCTTAAGAAACTAGACTTTAACCAATTGAAGCCTAACGTTTGCTTATGGTCATTTCTACGCTTAACAAATCACATAAGTCGTTCGAGTACCCTCGGCTCCACCATTTTTAATAAATTAACCATTAAGGGTTTTAAGGCGATTCTTTCGCGAGTGCCTTACCAACTTCCTAATACACTTCACATAAATGATTCATACTCCAATTAGTCCTTTAAGATCTTTAACCTATGTTTCAAAGTAAGGCGAGGGGTAATGGTTCGTTCGCGAAACGTCGTTACTTAAAACGGTCGTTTCTCCTAAACCGTACATCGGATTCAAGCGAACCACATATCAAAACGAGGCTCGTAACATGAACTATCTAAACATGGCAAAGGTTAGAATCTTTCAGTGAGTTCACGGATCGTAAAGTTAAGAACAGAACAGTTAAGGAAAATCGGGCATTATGACGTTTATGTTTACGCGATTTCCAATTTTTAAACCACTCCAAACAACCACCATTCAACTCACAACCTACAATACAACCAACCCTCATCCAAACCTTACTACATCAGCCCCCAAACCTCAAGATTTTCCAATTTATAGAACCCCACACATGAACTACTAGCTATACTTAAGTTTCATTAACTATAAACAAGATTTCAACTTCCAAATCACTACAAATCCAATCCAAACTCTAAACACACAAGCATCATGCTTCTCATTTACTATAACCATCAAAACCATCATAATAATCAAAGTAAAGTTAGGGTTTGGAGGTGTTATACCTTCCTTGGAGTGATTAGAGTAGCTAGAAGTCTTAGGGAGCCTCCTACAAGCTTGATCTTTCCAAAGAAATCAAGAACACAAAGTTAGGTTTTGAAGTTTCTAAAAGTCATATTGAAAGAACTATCAAAACCAGGGTCTTAACATGCTTATTTGGACGAGACTTGTGAACAAGAGTTTTAGGCCATCTCAATACCTTTCCAAAGAGCTATAGAACATACAATTTGAGTGAGTATTGAAGGAGATATGGTAGTTTGAAGTTGCTGCTCTGGTTTTGGCCGAGAGCTTTTCTTGAAGAAAAGTGAAGTCAACTTGTGTTTTGGTGAAATAATTTGTTGGTTGGTTGTTTTTGGCTTTTGTTTTAATTATTTACCTTTTAACCATGGTGATTTTTGTGTGGTTCTTAATCAACCAACAACACACTTCTCTTTGGTCATGCTTAGGTCATCAATCCTATGTCATCTTCCCATGCTTGTCCTCTTCTTATTGGTTTGATGACATCATCCTCACTAATCTCTATAATTAGCTTCTAATTACTTGGCTAATGACCACTGATTTGTTATACGGTTCGCTTAACTTTCATTTTCGTTTATCGTTTGAGGGATCATACCCGGGATCTTATTACTTTGGGTTTCCTTAACCTTTCTCAATACATTATATTCCTTTTATGATCCTCTCTTATAATCCTTGAATTTAAATCCTTTTTATCATGTTACCTCATACTCAATTCTTTCGGTATCTGGTGGATTTTTGGGAAAAATCAAGGTGTTCGAATTTGGATTCTGACGATCTTTACATACACTTATATATCATATAGAGTACTAATAAGATCTCAGAATAACAATAAAAGAACCCCTACGTAGTGTGGCATGAAAAGTTTTCTTATTCAGCATAATCTGCAAAAACACTATTCATAAGGGTTACAAAAAGTTCAAAATTTTGGGGTTATTACAGAGGTGGCCGACCAGAACCCTCTACCCCAAAGTGGCTGAGTAGCCCATTTTAGGGGCTTGAGGCCGAGCAGAGCCTCCTGTCCTAGGAGGTTCTGCTCGACCCCGAGCCCCCCTTTCGAAAATTTTTGAATTTTTTTGAAAAAATTAGAAAAAAATCAGAAAATTTTTGAATTTTTTTAAATTTTCAGGATTTTGAGATTAAGCCCAGATTAGGGCCGATTAGTGAAATTAAGCCCAGATTAGGGCTGATTAGTGTATATTAAGCATAATTATCCCGAATTAGGGATAATTAGTGATTTATGTGATGAGATTAGCCCAGATTAGGGTCGTTTAACCTATTCACTCTTGTAATTAGTGTGAATTAAGGATAATTATTGTCTTATGCATGCTGATTAGTCTTAATTAGCCCCGTTTAGGGCAGATTGGCCACGATTAAGGCCAAATAGTGCATTATAGCTTAAAATTAGGCTCTTTTAAGCCTAGTAAGCAACTTGTAACTTCCACAAAAACTCGAGCAGTATTCATAGAAGTTGGGGGAAAATGATATGGATAGAAAATACATCCCAAAGACACATTAAATATCGCATTAATTACGCTTGGGCTTCTTGTCCGAAAAGTCCAATACAGACCTGTCTAGTCCAAGTTTTATAGCAGACTTGTCTGGTCCAAAGCTTCGTAACATGCATATGACGGCCCAAACATCCAAAGTCCACCAGCAGAGGTCGTCCAAGTCCACGAACCTGAGTCATTCACGGACTTGGCCCAATACGGCTAGAAGAGCAGATATGTGTGTGTTCTAAATGGACTCAAAGTCCTACATAGAAGGTTCTGGATCTCATTCCTCAAGGGGAATCCTAACCACCATCTAAGTTGGAGACTTGTCCACCAAGTCTCCTAACAGAAGTCTAAGCCTAGACTCAACTCAATATAAAGGGCTCTACCCCTCAATCTAGAACTACGTTTTTGGCTTGATTCTCTACAATACAGAGATACGTAGGCATCTTGCAAGGATCGATAGTCCCGAACGCAAGAGCAGCCATTAAAGCTCGAAGCTCACCAACCCTAGCATTAATACTAAAGTACTCAGGTTTTTATTCCACAACAACAGATTTATACTATCATACAACTAAATCTTAGGGCTGTTAATTTGACTAAGTCTTATTATTTGTATAGGCATGTCTTGCACAACATTATGTTTAAAAATACTTAAGAGAATCTCATAATAAAAAATATTAAAATAGTCATTGATATGGATAGAAAATACATCCTAAATACACATTAAATGTCATATTAATTAATCTTGGAAATCTTGTCCAAAACCCAATACAAACCAGGTTCATCAATGCATGTTACACACTAAAGACGACCCAAGTCGTCAAGGCGTACGAGCCGAGGTCATCAAGACCCACGAGCAGAAGTCGTCAAGGTCCACGAAAATGAGTTGTCCATGGACTAGGCCTAATACGGCTGTATGACCAGAGACATAACGTCTAACAGGGACATTAACTCCTACAAGGAAGGATCTAGAATCCCTTGCCTTATATGAGTCCTAATTACCATCTAAGTTTAAGACTTGTCCACCAAGTCTCCCCACACGAGTCTAACCCTAGATGCATCTCTATATAAATGGATCTACCCCTCAACCTAGAACTATATTTTTAGCTTGATTCTCTACAACATAGAGATACGTAGGCATCTTGGGAGGACAGCCAGTTCACGACCGCAAGCGCATCCATTAAAGCTCGAAGCTCACAAACCCCATAATTAAATACTAACAAACCCTAGCTTTTATTCCACAACATTTGGAACAGTCTGTGGGAACCACAACAACTATAGTGTACATACGGAGCAGAACTACCGGTCGAACCACCGGCGCAACCTCCACGAGGATACTCCCATCCTCTATTGAGATTGCAGTACAGTCAACTTATGCAAGTCAAGGTGGAGTAATTCCAGCGGCAACTGCTGATGCCCAAACTCAAGGGACGAATCCCCCTACTCCTCAAGGGATGAAACCCCATGCTCCTCAACGGAAGAATCTCCCTGCTTGTCAAGGGACGTATCCCCCTGCTAATCAAGGGACGAATCCCCCTCTTCAACAAGTGCATGCGCCATTAGGCTCCTAGCCTGTCTGGTATGAGTACTCAACTATCATGATCCCAGGGACTATCAACCCACCTTACGGGATGCCTCTATACCCAGAGTTAGGCGAAGTTTTCTCCCTAATCGAGGCGAAGGACAATGGCAGATGCCCCACTACATTCGTGGCTTAGCTACAAGCCCTGAAGATCGAAATGTCTTTGGGCATTACTCTGCTAGTGACTCAGATTCGTCAGAGGAGGAGACACCCCCAAGGAGGAGACGTGCTGGTAAAGAGCCCCAACATGAAGGGTCCCAACAATAATGCAAAACCAAAGGGATGATTCCCCAAGATATACAAGAGAGGATCAGGTCTCATGAAGCCGAAATCCAAAAGTTGAAGCGTGATCAAGAGATGCACCAGACATCAAGACTGTAATGTCTGGGAAAATTACGTCTGTATTATATAATAATTATAATAAATTATGTGTGTTAATGTGTCATTTATGTGTAATTAGCTGTAAAACCCTAATTGCTATGTGTTACGTGCATTCTGTGTCGTCCAGGTATTTTTAAGGTATTTTTCAGATATTTAATTTTGCATTTATAACTTTCATATCAAGAGTTATACGACCCGAATCATGATTTTATAGCAGATATTTCAAATAAAATAATGGGCCTGACTTTTTATCAAACGGCTTTTACCATCGCATTATTCTGAACATCTAGGTATTTTATAAATTTTCTCATTTCGCGAAAAATGACTTTTCCGGGCCCCATTGGGTGTTAAAAACCCCACAAAAATCATATTTTTATTTTTATAAAATTATAGGACTTTCATTTATATCATTTATTTGTATTTTTGCATTATTCACATTTTTTTGGAAATTTTGGCATATATATTGTATATATAAAATATTTATAAATTAAATTTTAATACTCAAAAATTATAAAATTAGGGGCTTATTAATTTTAAAAGATGTAGATTAGGGCCATAATTTTAACTAGGAGTATTAATTTTACTACTATAAATAACCTACTTTTTATTTAATTAATTATAATTAATCATTATAGATCAGAAAAATTAGGAAAATTCTCTGCAGTCGGGTTAGGGTTTGCAATTCGGGTCAAGAATTCGAGCAGTCATTCCGATCAGTTTTCGGCATCGATTACAGACATGTAAGTACTCAAAACGAAGCTCTTGAATTGTTCTTTCGGTTTTGTATCATCAATTTCATGTTTAAATCATTATATTTTCGATTTCGATTCTAGGGTTCATACATGGGATTCGGGGTTTTTACTTCTAGGGGTTATTGAATGATTTTGATGGTTGATATAGCTTCTCTGTATTGTAAGCAATCGATTGATACTAATTAATTGAAAAAATGATACTTGAATCGATGAATTCGAGGGTTTATGCTTAATTTTCAAAACATAGCTTCGTAATTTCTGTGAATATTTGGTTTTTGTGATGTTAGGGGTTTAATTATACAGTTCATAGGCTTTGAATTGCACTATAGAACATTGAATTTCATGTACAGAATTGGAAGATAGGATTTTGACCGGAGTTTAACCGGTGTTCAAATCATTTTTGGCCGGAGAAATTGTTATATGGATGATTCAGGGATGTTTTGATCGTGATTGGATTGCTATGTTAATTTGCTATGAAAAGCACTCAAAAGCAGCACCAAACGGTGTTGATTTGAGCCTGTTTTGGACTCACCGGAATCCGGTAAAGTCGCCGGATTCTGGAAATAATCCGGTCATGTTCTTCATGATTCGGATGTTGACCCGGTTGACCCGTTTGTTGACCTTGTATTGATCTGATTTGTCAGATGTCTGGATTCTGGCAAGTGTTTCTGGAATTTAATTTAATTTTTATTTTTATTAATTATAAAAATCAGATTTATTTATTTTATAAATTATTTAATTAATTATTTAATTAATTGATTTATATTATAAATAATTCTGAAATATTTTTCTAAAAATCAGATTTAATTATTTTCTTAATTATTTATTATTTATTTATTTATTTATTATTTATTATTTATTAATTATTTAAAATGTTTAATTATTTTGATAATTAATCAAATAATTTTCAATAAATTATAATAAATTCATTTTAATTCCAAAAATTATAGAAAAATCATTTTTAGTTCTGATTTTTCTTAAATAATTATTTAAAAATTACTTTAGGGTTTAAAAATTAGTAATAATTATTTATATTGAATAATAAATTGATTTTATCTGTATTTATTTGATATTAATTAGACCATTAGTCCGATTCGAGCGAGACGAAACCCTTAGACTCTGAAAAATGAATTATTTCCATTAAAAATAAAATTAAAAGCTAATTTCTTTTAGAAATTAGTTGACAGTTGTTATTTATTTGATTATAAGCAGATTCGCGTGTCGAGACGAGTCCGATAAATCTCGAAAAATAGGAAACGAGTAAGATAATGATCAGTTAAGCGATCAGCGAGTCGATTTTGATTCTAAAAAAATATTTTAACTATGAAAATGATTATGTGGCTTATGTGCTTATGTGTATTATGCGGTTAATCGAGTCTTTCTTGGTAATAAATAATAAGCGAGTCAATAATAAGCGCATGGGTAGGCAATATGAACGATGTAAAGTCGGTTCAAGACGCAATTGAAGTACAAAATGACTAAACCAGTCTATTTCTCTAACAGAAGCTGAGCCAACAAGGCAGATTGAGTCGGTGATAGACAAAGGTGACATATTTGAAGTAAGTCGCGTAGAAGACAATTTTTTCCCCTATTCTAATTTCAGAATAGTGACATTTCTTCAAATTCATATCACGCTTGCACTCTTTTGATCCTTATTTGTAATATCTGGGATATATCGTATAATTATTTTGGTTAATAAATAAATATTACGCATGTTCAGTATTTATTCTGTGAATTATGTGTTAAGTGGTATATGTGTTGGAATGTTTAAAATTGATATAAATTGAGTATTTTAATTTTTGTATGTCCAAATTAAAATATAGATAATTTTCATATCTTCCTATTTATTTTTATATTGATTTATGATTTTATAGGAAATTTATGGATTTAATAAATTCTTTTTTCGAGTATTTATAAATCATTTTATATAATCGGGAACCGACCGACTTTACCCGTTTTTATGTTTTTATAACCCGAAACTCTTCCGAGAACTACTTCCTACCCTAATTGCAATATTCCGAGCATTTTCCATGTTTCGACTTTTTCGATCCGGCGTACGCTTTCTCCTGTGCGGGTCTTGGCGTAATACTTTCGATACAAAATTTGTTTCGGTAATCAATAAAACTCGTATTTTTGATAAATGAGATCTTTTTATTAAACTATTATAATTATCACCTCGTAATACGTGTAACCAGGTGCTGAGACCAAGACCGCAGTACAAATTATACAGATTTGGATAATTATCCTGAAACCAGTACCATTTTGGATCTGTTTTTATAAATAAACGTACTATTTTATATCCATAATGATCCAACGGGGTACTAATTTTCCGTAAATATAAATAGCCCTTACAGTAATTATTTCCGTACAGAAAATCATTTGCAAACTAGTTAAATCTTTATAAAACAGAGAAAATAATATATATATAAATCGTTTTTCGTAATCAAACTCAATTTCGAAGGCGTTATCGAAGTCGGATTTGGGCGTGCTTATAGTCAAAACGAAGCTATTGAAATCTAGAATCCAAATCTTTCATCTGTTTCACTACATATTTCAAGGGTAATTTCCTATTTATTTAATTAAATTCGAATTAATTCAGGGTTTATAGATGAATTTTTGATTTTGATATGGTTTGTGTGATTTGATGATTTCATGATGTAGAGCATGTTGTGCCATTCGTTTTCATATATTATACTTCAAATTTTGAGTTCAATAACATGTTTAAATTAGGGTTTGATTATCAAAATTCAAAATTAGGGTTTATGTTCATATGAATGTTCTTGATTAATTTTTAGGGGTTTCTTATATAGGGATTAACAGACGTTGAGAGTTAGTGGGTTTTGTTCCCCTTGGAATTTAGAATCGATTCACGTAACCCTTGATAATCGACGATAACTATGGTGACTGTATTGTTGTTTCAAAGTTTTCGCCGGATTTTTGAATCGGCGGCGACGTCGGGGATTTCAAGGGCAATTTCCGGATTATTGCTTGTTTGTTTGTTGAAATCAACCGTATATCTCGACTCCTGGTATCGTAATCTACAAATCCCCGTCGTCCTTTTGTGTTTCTGGGCTCGAAATCTGTTCGCCGGAAAGCTTGACGTTGCCGGCACTGGCGACGCCGGTGACGTGGTGGAGAAGGTGGTCAAACCACAGTTTGACCCCTGTAGTTTGATTATCCTTACAGTTCAGTCCCTTGTTTTCAAAAACTTATAAAATTTATACTTTCATTTTAAAATCTTATGAAAATAAGATTTCTATTTACAAAATTTTCGAATTTAAGATTTCTGTTTATGAACTTTTCAAAAATAGGATTTCTTTTTAGAAAATGATTTTAAAAATAGTTTTAATTATTTTAAATTCTAAAAATCATTTATTTTAATTCCAAAATTCATTTTTAATTTAAAAATAAATCTAAATTACTTAATTAATTAATTTTAATTATTAATTAATTAATTAATTTATCAATTAATTTAACTATTAATTGATTAATTAGTTTAATTATTTATTAATTAATTTTAATTGATTATTTAATTAGATTTAATTACTATAAAATGATTTAAAAATCTTGAAAAATAATTTCGAGCTTTAAAATATTATTTTAAATTATTTTCAAGGCTCGATAATTATTATAAAATTATTTTAGAGTCAGATTCGAGTAATCAGACTCTGTTTATTACCCGAAATTGATCTAACGACCCATTTTGACTCCGAAAAATGTTTTAAAAATCATATTAAATACCTGAAAGAGTGTTTATGACCCGAGACCTCTTTATAAATGGAAATTCATTAGTTGTTTGACGTGCTATGTGTTATACGTGAATTTTTTGTTGGACTATTGATCTATGTGTTCGGTGTTTATTTATTTTTAGCATAACTTTCAATCTGTTAATCGGATTTGGGTAAAATGAAGGGTAGATAGAAGTATATACCGAATAGAATTATATGAGTTGAATATTGATAGATACTTATGATATGTGAGCAGAAGAAGCAAGGCATAGGAAAGGGAAATAAGTAGTCGAGAAGTAGGAGATTGTGATTGGAAATCTGTGAAGTATAGCGAGCTAGTACCAGGCAAGTGTTCTGAACTTTCTTGAAATATATCGTGGATTATTGATAACACTATTTTATATTGCAAGTGCTTTAAAGCACTGAACCCTAAACTTTGATTCCAGTTATTGATCTTTGAGCCGTAAACCTTATTTTTTCTGAACCATTGATTGTTGAATACCCGAATACAAGCCACTGAGATACGATACTACTCCATAAATATATACAAATAAATATCGACCACTGAACCAAGATTGCTTATATACTCAAACCATAATACCTCATGCATTGAAAGATCAAATCCTTGCAACCTTGAAACTTTGATTCTTTTGTTATCCAGTTATTTCACCACTTGATAGTTATATTTCTTTTGTGAAGATTGAAACCATCTTATGATTGGAAATCCAACGTTGCTTATGATTTTGTTTATTGCTTTATATTTTTTATTCTGTTATTATGATAGAATTGGATTGTTTTATAAAATTGTGGACCAGATTCGTGGTCAGAACAGATTGGTGGTCAAGTTAGGCCAATGTGTGCCTTGGATCCAGTAATTAGAGCAAAGCTGTGTGCCTTGCTCGGGGTTAGTGCGTGACTGATCAGCAACCTAACTTTGGTTTTTAAAAAGGAAAATATGATATCCAATTCTAGTTCACTATTCATTGTTCACTTGATACCTTAAATCATTTCACTTGATCATTATTTGTTCTCAGTATTGTCAATGTGACTTGCTGAGCTAGTTAGCTCATTCATGCGATTTTGTTTATGTTCTTTTCCAGTTAAGAAGGAACCTGTTGGTAGCGAGGATCCCTAATCCAGTGCGAGAGCTAGGGGTTCAGGTTGATCGAGTTAAGCTAGCAGGCAGCTTTTGAGATAGTTTAAGTTGTAAAGTTTGTAAGAATGTTTAATATTCAGTTGTAAGTTTGAATAGTTGGGACTTGGGCGTTTGTAATATAAGGTGTCTATGTGAGTGGACCCCAAACTTCTGACCCGGGTTTGGAGGGCGCCACATTATTCATAAACACTGAAACACACTTGTTATTCTCTTGTTCATATTTAATTTCAATTCTTGATTTTTCCTTTTCCTTTGAATTTCTTATTCATATTCCAATTGTTACACATACATATTGGTATATTCTGGTGATTAGAATATATCAAAGCATACCGATTATTCCAGTTGTTACTCCATGGACTGGATAGTGATATTTTGGGATTAAGTTTTACTTGATCCTAAGGACCAGGACATAACCGGATCCTTGAGATAGGCCATAGAGCCTGGGTGCCCGACTAGATCTATATAATGAGATATAGATTTGCACTGTATCCTGGCTGATCAGCAGGGTATAGATGCAAATTTGTGTCCAGTTTAGTTCATTTGTATTTCCCAGTAATGGTCTTCTTTCTATTCTTGCGGGGTTATATCTTTCCAGATATACCCAGATTACCGATTCATTTAAACTGCCTTAACACCATTTATATTTTGCGGACTTGTTAAGCAATTGTTGGCTCACCCTTTTTTATGTTATTCACCTTATTGTTTTCAGTTAAGAAGGAATATGAAACCCATCAGGACTCGAGTGGTAAAGAAGCGGGTCAAGCCTCGGTATCCTCTCATACCCAAGATGTTTATCCCAATCCAGGAAGAAAGCTTTGAGTTGCCCGAGCAGGTGGAGTGTAGATAGTTAGTGTGTGTATTTAAATAAAAGATAAACTTAGTTTAAAACTAGTTAGACAATGGGTTGTAATAAAGACAGTTGGTAATATTTTAAATTTGGCTTGTAATAAAATAGTTAGTGGTTCTTGTTTTCATACTTCAACCTAAAAAGATCCTGGTTAGTGTTAAAGGGGTTTAGATACATTTCATTAGTATTGTTATTCAGATTGTACAGGTTTGGTGATTAGCTAGTAACCCCCAGACTTATACCCCGGGTCTGGAGGGTGTTACAAAGACCCCCATCTGTAGCAAGACCAAGGGTCTTTCCTTCTGTTATAGACCTGAAAGGTCCGACACCAAGGCAGAGAGTGTTGATCCCAAAGGCCGACCCGAATGACTTGATGCCCTTAGGTGATCCTGATGATCCAAATCTTCCATTCACCGAGGAGATTATGAACGCTAACATCTCAAGGAAGTTCAAAATACCCACCATCGATGTTAGGACATTTTCTAATGTCCTGTTACTACAATATGTGAATGATGCTATCAAGTGTCGGGCCTTTCATCAAACCCTGTCGGGTATTGGCTCAAAGATCGTATAGCCGTCTACCCCCAATTCAATTAGGTTCTTGAGAGAACTGAGTCAAGATTTTATCAAGTAATTCATTAGTGACAGAGTTCATCAGAAGAGTTCGGCTTCTCTAATGGGTCTTGTCCAAGGAGTGAAGAAGTCCCTTAGAGACTACCTGGACCGATTCACGAAGGAGGCCCTGAAGGTCCCAGATCTTGTCGATAAAGTAGCTATGATAGCCCTTCATCAAGGAACTAGGGATGAGTTCTTCAAGATGTCCCTGGCTAAGCACCCTCCTGAAAGCATGTTGTAGCTCCAGGATAGGCCCGAAAGTATATCAAGGTGGAGGAAAGTATGACAAAGACAATGGTGAATAATGAACCCATGATCAATGAGAAGCGGAAGATAGATTAAGAGTATGATGTCAAGGACAAGTCTCCTCAACCTGGCAAAAACTCTGACTCCACCTCTAAGGAGAATCAACCTTCAAGGTTCACTGAATATGTAAGATTGAACGCTCCAAGGAGCCCAATCCTTATGGAAATTGAGAAGGGCACAAAGAGTTCAGATGGCCAAAGCTACTAAGGGAAACCCTGAGAAAAGAGATAAGAGTCGGTATTATAGGTTCCATATAGATGTTAATCATGATACCGATGATTATAGACAAGTCAATGATGATATCAAGTATTTGATCCGAAGAGGATAATTTTGACGTTTCACCGTGGGTGAAGAGGCCGGAGAACAAAAAAAGAGATAATGATCTAAGAGACGATGATTGAGGGGAAACGACCAAGATTATAACCCACAGCCCTAAGGGATAGTAATCAATATGATCTCAGGAGGTCCACAAGCTGCTGGGATGATAAAGAAGTCTTGAAAGGCCTATGCAAGAGAAGTTATGAGTATAGTCGAAAAAGCACCCAAGCATGCTAAGACTATGATGACAATAGATTTTGGCGAGCCTGACCTTGAGAATTTGCAGTTTCCTCATGATGATTCTTTGGTTATCACACCAATTATTGGAAATTTTCTTGTCAAGAGAGTACTAGTTAATGATGGATGGGGTACAATGACTCCCAACTCACCTCTTTAGATGCATCCATTTACGGATTTAATGGAGTCAAGTGCCAAGTCGAAGGAGTAATATAACTTCCCGTTTGGGAAATCTAAGAAAGGCCACACGTTCAAGGCCGTGCCCTTAACATTAAATTTTCAGGTTGTGAAGGCTGGCTCTACTTACAATGCTATCCTTGGAAGAACAGGAGTTCGCGCCTTCAAGGCCGTACCCTCAACATACCACATGGTACTTAAGTTCCTGACTAGAAACGGTAGTAGAGAGGAGAAAGGTATCAAAAAATGGCCCGCAATTACTATGTTACAACACATAGGCCTAATGGAACTGGGGGGCAGGTCCTCCCCATAGAAGAGATTGATGTCCGCGAGAATGAAGAACTTCGAGGGAAGCCTGCTGAGGACTTAGTACTAGTTCCCCTAGACTCATTAGACCTACATAAGATCACATACGTTGAAGCATATTTGAACAATCCCCTGAAGGGCAAATTGACAACTTTCTTGTAAGAGAAAAGTGATGTGTTTGCATTGACAACAGTTGATATTCCTGGGATTGACACTAACCTTATAACCAATAAGTTGAATGTCGATCCAACTCGGAAGGCCGTACAGCAGAAGAAGAGAACTTATGCCCCTTACAGGCTGGAAGCCATTAAACATGAGGTCGAGAAGCTCCTAGAAGCTAGATTTATTGAGGAAGTGTAATTTTATGAGTTGTTGGCCAACCCGTGATGGTCAAGAAGTCCAATGGGAAGTGGAGGATGTATATCAACTTCACTGACTTGAACTATGCATTCCCTAAGAAGTGCTACCCCTACTAAGGATTGGTACCCTGACCGATACCACAGCTTGGCATGAGATGTTGAGCTTCATGGATGGCTTCAGCGGTTACAACCGGATTAAAATACACGAAAATGACACCCACAAGGTATCTTTCATAACTGACTTTGGTGTATTTTGCTATCTTTTTATTTGAATTTAAGAATGCAGGAGCCACTTATCAGAGATTGGTGAATACGATATTCGCCCGTCTAATTGGAAAGACCGTGAAGGTCTATATTGATGACATGTTAGTCAAAAGCCTAACAAATGCTGATCATATTAATCACCTTAGAGAGGCATTCAAAGTGCTGAGGCACCATAAGATGATGTTAAACCCTGAAAAGTGCGCTTTCGGCGTTAGGTCTGGAAAATTTTTGGGTCACATAGTCTCGAAGAGAGGAATTGAGGCCAACTCCGAAAAGATCAAAGAAATCCTGGATATGGAGCCACCACACTCCATAAATGAAATTATGAATCTAACTGAAAGAATTGCGGCTCTAGGAAGGTTTATACCCAAGTCTGGAGACAAATATCTGCCCTTTCTCAAAACCTTGAAGAAGGTGAAGAACTTGAGTGGACAGCTGAGAGCCAAAAGACCTTTGAACAACTAAAGAAATACATGGTTGAAGCCCCGTTGTTGGACAATATAACTCCCCCAAATCCGGGATCAGAGGATTTGGTCGTCACGATGAAACCTCAATCCAAATAAACCTGTTTAATCAAAATGCAAATGCCAGCGGAAGATATTTAGCATCTATGACCCCAAACTGTACCAAGATCTTTTAAGGTTACAGTTCTAGAAATAAGATATCCAAATTCCAAAAATAATCTCACTTTAAAAAAAAAACTCTTTTCAACAAATTCCAAACTCAAAGCTAAACCCCCTAGTATAACTTCGAAAAGAAGTATACTAGTCCCAACTATAAAATACACAACTATAATATAATATATAATAAACAACTTTACATAATAGAACTTACACTAGTTCGCAAACCCTGGACCAACCACCTTCCAAGAGCTTCTTCTTTGCTTCCTCGAATTACACGGCAAAACCGCGCAAGCTAATCCTCACTGGAGGTTAAATTTAAAAACAGGCAAGTATGAGCGGAAGAAATGCTCAGCAAGATCATTATAGCGAATATATGGTCATTTTGATATAAAACCGACATCTGCATTAGAGCAGAACATTTAACATCATAATTGCTGAATCATAAAATTTTACATGAGGAACCCCAGAATTGATTCCTTAATTTTATTCAAAACCATTTTGATATTTTTGAGTAAAATGCTTCAGCAATACTTTAAATCTTGACGAGAATAAAACTCATAAAACAGTGTTTACGGAAATAGCATAAAACACAATAACATGAAATAATGATTATGGATTGAATCATAAACTTTACTCAAAACGAACTCTTGAAATTAATAATTGACACCCAAAATAATTTTATTTCCCCCCATTTTCTTGGGTAGGAATATTCGCAACCAAATAATTTTTCTCAAAATCCAAAACATTTATAAATCTGATAATTGGATAAGTAAAAACACTTGACTATTCTGAACATAGAATAACAGATGAGTAATTGCATAAACAGAATTATTTAATTCAGCGATATGTAAAACATTTATCTATTCCGAGCTGAGAATAGAGAAAAGCAGTACTTGCATAAGAAGATTTAAAATAAATATCACTTGAACAATAAGTGATGATAGGGATACTTGCCTTTGGTTTTTAGCAGTTAGTCACACTCGTATAGACGCATTTATCTCAGTCTGGAATCTCAAGACATCACTGTCTTTTACTGCGCTAAATCTCTGATCTGCTGCTCATGAAGTGCTGTAACCCAATATTCCACACTACTCAACTTTAGTCTTCATCCATTCCATTTGGTCCTGATCAACTCGAATGATCTGTATCTATAATTAAAAGATATAACTTCAATCGTCTAAACGATAATAACTCGACGAACTGCGCGTCAAAACCCTAATATCTACCCACACGATAGCCCGCACAAAAAGAAGACAGACAAACACAAGATCATTGACCCACTTACACACGTAATTCATATAACACGTAAGCACATAATCCACGTATCACATAATTCATATCACATACGACTCAGTTCGTCAAAAGGTTCGACTCGGTACATTTTAAACTTAAATCGGGTCAAAAATATGATTTATCGATCAAAAATCGACTCATAATGATTTTTAAAACAAGCGACCTTTCGAAACGAAAGAATTTAGGTCTCTAATGTGTTTTTATTGAAAGCGGAATATTTTTCTGAGTCTATACGCGTTCATTTCGTATTAAACGGACGAACGGTTTATTTTCTACGAATAAAATAAGAATAAATAGGAATAAATCAATTAATAATAATATTAATTGATTTTTTTAAGTACTAAAATATAATTTTTAGAAGCCTAAAAATAATATTTAGGAATTATCTGAATTAATCATAAATAATTTACATTTTATTTAACTATTTATAAATAAAATCAATTGCTTAAATTGTAATAACCCCAAAATTTTGAACTTTTTGTAACTCTTATGAATAGTGTTTTGCTGATTATGCTGAATAAGAAAACTTTTCATGCCACACTTTGTAGAGGTTCTTTTATTGTCATTCTGAGATCTTATTAGTACTCTATATGGTATATAAGTGTATGTAAAGATCGTCAGAATCCAAATTCGAACACTTTGATTTTTCCCGAAAATCCACCAGATACCGAAAGAATTGAGTATAAGGTAACACGATAATAAGGATTTAAATACAAGGATTATAAGAGAGGATCATAAAAGGAATATAATGTCTTGAGAAAGGTTAAGGAAACCCAAGTAATAAGATCCCGGGTATGATCCCTCAAACGATAAACGAAAACGAAAGTTAAGCGAACCGTATAACAGATCAGCGATCATTAGCCAAGTAATTAGGAGTTAATCAAAGAGGTTAGTGATGATGATGTCATCACACCAACAAGAAGAGGACAAGTGTAGGAAGATGACATAGGAGGATGACATAAGCATGACCAAAAGGGAAGGAATTGTTGGTTGATTACAAGCCACACAAATTTTACCATGGTTAAAAGGTAATTAAGCAAAACAAAAAAAAACAACCAAGTAAAACAAATCACAAATCACAAAACACAAAGTTGACTTTCATTATTCAACAAGAAGCTCTCGGCCTCTTTTCTTTTTCAAAGGAAAGAAAATTGAAATTCAAGTTCCAAGCTTTGTTAATTAGTGAGGTAATTATCTAAGGTTCCTTGTACATAGATATAGATATCCTATGAATCTAAGCTTCAAATTCCTGCACAATCTCTTCCAATAATTCATGGAAGAAGAGAGTGAATAGTGTTTTTCAAGAACTTGAAATTTGATCTTGTGTTTTTGTTTAGATAAAGCTTTAGTAAGGATTTTCCAAGGTTGTTTCAAGCTCATTAGTTACTCCTACTCTCAAGGAAGGTATAATCTCTTAACCTAGCATTAATATTGAATGTTAAGAGCTTGTTATTGGTAGTATAGTTCATGATAGGCATGATTATTGTGTATTTAGAGATTGGTTGGTTTTGTAATGTTTTTGGAGTTGGAAATCTTGATTATTAGTTAATGAACTTAAGTAAGTTTTTAGTTCATGATTGAGAAGTAGTATAAATTGCAAATCTTGAGATGTTGGGGCTGCAATAATGAGTGTGGGTTGATTGTGGATTGATTTGGAATAGTATAAAATTTGGTAATCGCGTAAACATAGCCGTCATAATGCCCGATTAACTTTAGACTGTTTTTGTCCTTAACATCAGGACCCGTGAACTCACTGTTAGGTTTTAACCATTGCCATGATTAGATAGTTCATGTTACGAGCTTCGTTTTGGTATGTGGTTCGCTTGAATCCGATGTACGGTTTAGGAGAAACGACCGTTTTAAGTAACGGCGTTTCGCGACCGAACCATTACCCCTCGCCTTAGTTTGAAACCTTGGTTAAGGCCCTTAAATGACTAATTGGAGTATAAAACAATTATGTAAAGTGGACTAGGCAGTTGGTAGGGTACTCGCGAAAGAATTGCCTTAAAACTCTTAATGTTTAATTTATTAAAAATGGTGGAGCCGAGGGTACTCGAGCGACTTAAGTGAATCGTTAAGCGCAAAAGCGAACGTTAGGGTCTAATTGGTTAAAGTATAGATTCTTAAGCGACTTTGGTTTAATTCCAACTTATATGTTATTTATAGGTTACCAGACTCATCCCAAGCCTTTTATCACCCCCAGTCGCTCAGGAAAGTTTTCTACCCGTTATACTGTTGTTGTGATGTATATATGTATATGCATTATCTTGTGATAGATGCATGATGGTTAATTAGCAAATCTTGCGATATATTGGAGTATGCTGATATGGTTTATATGCATGTCTGTTTCATAATCTTGATATCTATCTGTTGATTCCAATGCTTATAATTGCATAATACCTATGCTAGAGATAAGCAGTAGTTGCGTATACCCTTAGTATAGGGGACCCAAAGGCGAACATTTTCTAAAACCGGGAGTCGATGTTCCCGAGTATATTATATATATTTATATATATATAGAATTAGTTTTCAAAACTATTAATCGAATAAGGTTTATTCGATAACTTTATTTTTATTAATGAATATTACTTTGAATATTCATTCGAGGACTTATGACTCGGTTTATTTTATTTAATGAATATATCTTGAATATTCATTCGAGGACTTATGACTCTGTTTATTCTATTTAATGAATATTATTTTAAATATTCATTCGAGGACTTATGACTCCGCTTATTTACTAAATAATATTCTTTATTTTATTAAAGAATAATGTTTCGATAATCAATCTTATTTCGATTATTCAAATAAAGATCGTACTTCGTATAAGTATACCTTTGGTTATTTATTATTCATTTCAAGTATGAGTTTTAAAACTTCTACTTCAAATTATTTATATAAAGATTATCCTTATGGGAATATTATTTAAATAATAATATTCAGATATTTTCTAATATATCGGGACTGATTTATTTCATTAAATCATCATTACTCCAAACATTCTTAAAAATGTTTTCGAGTCTTCAAAATGATTTTAAAAGTTAGAGCGGATCCCAAAACTCATTTTTATAATTAAGATCTTCCTTTAAGAGGGGATTTAAATACTCTCTCAAAACCTGAGGGATCCGGCTCTGTGGTGTATTTTATATTCGCAACGAGGTTGCTGTTTTGATAAATGAATTGATTACTTACCCAACGTTCGAGAAGTAAGTCCATCTATTGAGTCGACATAAGCAACATGGGCTCAGTGGGCGTCCATGAAAGTGTAAGTGGCTCAGTGGGAGTCCATCAAATGCGTAAGTGGCTGAGTGGCAGTCCAGCATAAGGTCCTATTACGGCCAGGGTGATGACAGTGGGGAATTCGTCCATCTACTAGTAGAAAAGGTTACTTATTGGTATCTTTGCCTGATCAGCAAGATATCGGGTTTATGCCAAAATTCTTTTCTTTCCAAAATTGATTGGATATTACAAACTATGTTCATACTTTACATGACAGAGGTTTCCAGGAAATGTATAAGAGATATGTATGTGGATATATTTATCGGGACTTAATGAAGTATCTCGTAACTTCATTTCATTCAATAGTATTTCAAAGATTTAATCTATTCAAGTCTTAACTTGTGGTCTCATCTATGGGATGAACTTTTGAAACCTATTGTACTCTGAACAGTGGTAGTTCAAGTAGTTTTCTAAAATGGTATAAGTATAGTGAAGTAATTGGTAACTTCATCTTCCTTTAAGTTTATATCCAGTAAGTAATTACCTTACACTTGATAAAGGGTTCTAGTAAGTTATCTATTTAGATACTTGCATTATTGTTTACACTATATATTATCTTGCAAGCTGTAATGCTCACTCTTGCTTTATTTCTTCATCACACAACAACAGTTAGGAAAGATGGACAGACTTAAGTAGACCCAGCGCAAGCGCGTGGGAAGCGTCCCGCGTCTTCCCGTTGATATCGTAGCTGCTATAGCTGCAGAGGTAGATCTATTTGTAGATTACGAATTCTACTTTTGGGAATCAATTATGTATAATTATAACTTGTGGCAGATAATGGCAATTAACTGTAAACTTATCAAGTAATCATTTTGGGTTGTAATAACTTTTAAATTATGGATTCAAGGACTTGTACTTATTTCAATTTCATCTCTGAGACTATAACGTGTTGTGGTGTGTGTTAGTGTGTGGTCACAACATGAGGTTAGTTATTATTAATTAAGTTAAGTGATATTGTGGAAAGAAAGACCGTGACGACCCGGATCCCCGACCCCGGATCTGGGGGTGTTACAGAAATGGTATTAGAGCTAAGCGTTATAAACCTCAGAGATGATGCGACGATATAATAATAAACTCACAAAGATAATAAGAACTCTTGCCAATTTCATAGCCGAACTACTTAAAGTAGCACTGACAGTTAAAACCCTTATGGGAACCCTTATAAGTATCATGATAGTAACTTAGCCCGTTTAATGGTAGGCACATGAGATGGAGGACCCAGAGATGTTCGAGCGTGAGCATGATGAGGCACTGCTAGATGTCGAGGATCAGGAGGAGCCTGAGATGGAGGAGGAGGAGGAGAAGGACCCCTCAGAGGAGTCAGAGACAGAGATTATTACAAGTGCAGATGAGGAGGACCCGGATGAGGTCCTAGTGGCTGAGGAGCATGTCGGAGCTATGGTAGAGTACACTGATACCCCTTTTCCTTCTCTCCTGGTGGTCAGAGCTCCTACCCCTGCACCACTATCTTGGAGACCCTATGATGACAGCTCTGAGACCCATACTACCGAGCCTAGGCAGACCGAGGAGACACCCCCAGCGGCTCTGGATTCACCACCTCTCGACCCTGCCCATAGGCAGTCTTTGTTAGCTCACGGCTATATTCAGGATGTACTGAGGACTCGAGTGGCTGTTGTTGAGGCCCAGCTGGATGAGGTCAGGAGGGAGTTGGAGGTGGAGAGGGCTGGTCGGCGTGCTCGAGCTTATGAGGCTAGAGCTCCCATACCACGATCCCTGAGGAGGGAACTGTATGGGATAGAGCTCACGGCCCGTGCGAGACTCCGATCACTCCAGGGGGACAGGCATGGCAGGATCTCTAGGAGGCAGGCTGACTACATTTTCCGTCGTGCGATGGAAATGGTGTGGGAGCTGACCTGCTCCGGTGTGTGATTCAGGACCAGTGATGGGGTAGTCTAGTTGTCTAGTTAGTCGAGGCCATAGTAAGAGCCAATTTTCCGGGATAGTTGACTTGTATATAGTATCCCTTTCTCTGACTAGACAGATAGACTCTTGTGTATCACTTTTGGGCAGATGGCTGTAGAACTGTTGTACTTTTGACCAGATCAAACTATGTATTTCTCGCATTATGTATATATTTGTTTCCTTTCAGTTCTGTTCCTCAGTGACGAGATCACTATTTTTATTATTATTACTGCACTTCTTATTAGAACTGTCATAATATAATAGGATTGCGAGATACATTCTCCCCATTATAGAAACTGTGCAAGGCACAATTTTATGTATGATTGTGACCTAACGTTGAATTTCCCAAAAATTTATCAGTATCATGTCGCCAAGAAAGATTGGAACTAGGGCGAACCCTGGATCTAAGGACCAGGGAAGCCATAACCAGGATGGTAGGAACCAAGAACACAGTGAAAAGGAAGATGAGGATTATGTCGAACAGGATGACTCCCTGTATGAAGAGGAGGAGGAAACATATGATGTTGAAGGATTTGAGATAGAGGCTGAAGAAGGAGAAACTGAGGTTGAGCAACCAGTACTAAATCCAGGCATGGAACCCATGGGACAGTTCATGCAACTACTAAGGCAGAACTTGGAACGTCAACCCAACCCACCCTCTCAAGGAAATAACAATGTTGTGGCAAACTCTTTCAGGGCTTTCAAGTCCCTTAAGCCCCCTGAGTTCCATGGATCAGCCGACCCAGTTGAGGCAAGGGCATGGCTAAAGGAAATGGAGAAATCCTTTGAGATTCTGAGTACCGATGAGGCACAGACGACTGTATTTTCTACCTACCTTCTGAAAGGAGAGGCCAACTACTGGTGGGAGGCCAAGAAAAACATGGAGACCGATGCTATCATAACCTGGGAGAGGTTCAGTCAGTTGTTTTTGGGAAAATATTTCCCGAGGTTTATGAAGAACCAGATGGAGCTCAAGTTCTTGGAGCTAAAGCAGAATAATTTATTTGTGGCAGAGTACGAAGCAAAATTTACTGAGTTATCAACATTTGTGCCAGAGTTTGTGAGCACCGAGGAAAAGAAAGCTAGGAGGTTTCAGCAGGGACTGAAACCATGGATTCAGAATAGGGTGGCAATCCTTGAGCTTACTGATTATGCCACTCTGGTGACAATTATAGAAGCCGGAAGTGAACAGATGCAGAAGGAAAGAGAGAAGAAGGGAATAAAGAGGAAAAGTATGAGCATGGGTGGAGGTTCCGCAGGAGGGAGCCTCCCAACTAGATTTAATAGAGGAGCAGTGTCCCTACCGGGAAAGAGCACTGGGTTTAAGAGGCCAATGAGTGTGAATGTGAGCCAGAGCGGCCAGAAGTCAAGAATGTCCTTTTCCAACCAGTACCGACCCCCATTGCCAGCCTGTAACACTTGTGGAAGGATGCATACTGGGGAGTGTAAAGGAAAGCCAGTAACCTGCTTTAAGTGCGGTCGAGAGGGTCACTATTCAAATAAGGGCCCTTCATCAACCCCTGTTGTCATTCCAACCACCACTTGTCATCTGTGCGGACGCCCGGGTCATTGGAAGAGGGAATGCCCAATGAACAAACCAGCAGCTTCAGGAGCAAGCAGAGCTGCTTCTAATAAGCCACCTACTGCGAGGACTTTCAACATAACAGTCCAAGATGCTATGAAAGACTCAGATGTGATAGCAGGTACCCTTTCTCTAAATTCAATCAATGCAAATGTTTTATTTGATTCTGGAGCAACTAAATCTTTTATATCGAATGACTTTGCGCATAAATTAAGGCTTAAGGTTGAACCCTTGATAGAACCCTTACAAATAGAAATAGCTAACCATGAAATTATTCATGTTAACCAGATTCACCCCGCCTGTGAGTTAGGCATAGGGGAACAATCTTTTAGTGTTGATATGATTCCTTTTAAATTAGGGGAGTTTGATGTAATTTTGGGAATGGACTGGCTATCTAGCAATGATGCTCAGATAGACTGTAAGGGGAAGAAAGTTAAGTTGAATATCCCAGGGAAGAAAGAAGTCATATTTAGAGGAAAGAGGCAGACATGGAAATTTTTGACCATGGCCCAGGCCAATAATATGCTACGAAAAGGAAATGAGGCTTACCTAGCCTATGTGGTGGACACGCAGAAGGAGGTGCCCAACTTGCAAGATATTCCGGTAGTCAACGAATTTGAAGATGTATTCCCACAAGACCTCCCGGGATTACCACCCGATAGAGTGATTGAATTTGCTATTGAGTTGGCCCCAGGGACGACGCCAGTTTTAAAGGCACCTTATCGGTTAGCCCCATTAGAAATGAAGGAATTAGCTACCCAATTACAGGAACTTTTGGATAAGGGTATGATAAGACCCAGTATGTCTTCGTGGGGAGCACCAGTGTTATTTGTTAAGAAGAAAGATGGAGCATGAGGCTGTACATCGACTACCGAGAGTTGAACAAGCTAACCATAAAGAACAGGTACCCGTTACCTAGAATAGACGATCTATTCGACTAGCTAAAGGATGCTGTTTAATTTTCCAAGATTGACCTTAGAACTAGATATCACCAACTAAAGATTAAACCCGAAGATATTCCCAAGACCGCGTTCCGTACCAGGTATGGGCACTATGAGTTCTTGGTAATGTCCTTTGGATTAACCAACGCCCCGGCGGCTTTCATGGATTTAATGAATAGAGTATTCAAGAAGTACTTGGACAAGTGTGTGATAGTTTTTATCGATGATATTTTAATCTACTCAAGGACCGAGGCAGACCATGCAGAGCATTTGAGGATAGCTCTAGGGATACTCAGAGAGGAACAGTTACTTGCCAAGTTCTCCAAGTGTGAATTCTGGCAGAATAAAGTACAGTTTTTAGGACATGTGATCAATAAAGAAGGAGTATTGATCGACCCCTCCAAGATAGAGGCGGTCTCAAATTGGGAAAGGCCAACCATACCCACAGAGGTAAGGAGTTTCATAGGATTGGCCGGCTACTATCGTAGATTTGTACAGGACTTTGCGAAGATCGCAACCCCTTTGACACGACTTACTCGTAAGACAGAGAAGTTTGAATGGACGGAAAAATGCGAGAACAGTTTTCAAGAATTAAAGAAAAGGTTGGTAACGGCCCCAGTGTTGGCATTGCCAGACGGAAAAGGAGATTTTGTGATATATAGTGACGCGTCGCACAAAGGATTAGGGTGTGTGCTTATGCAGCACGGTAAGGTGATTGCGTATGCGTCAAGGCAGCTGAAGGAATACGAGATTAGATATCCTACTCATGACCTGGAGCTCACGGCAATAGTTTTTGCCTTAAAAATTTGGAGGCACTACTTGTATGGAGAGAAGTGCGAGATTTTCACAGACCATAAGAGCCTCAAGTATATATTTACGCAGAAAGAGCTCAACATGCGCCAGAGGAGATGGTTAGAACTAATCAATGACTATGATTGTGAGATTCTCTATCATCCAGGGAAAGCCAATGTGGTGGCTGACGCCCTTAGCAGGAAGGAAAGACTCAAAATGATAATGACTTCGGAGGAATTGATAAGGGATTTTGAGAGAATGGAATTAGAAGTAAAGGTGACCAGAGTTGGAACTGAAAAGCTGTTTGAGATCTCGATGCAGCCAGAGTTATTGAAAAAGATTAGATTGTGCCAAGAGAAAGTAATGAATGAAGGCAAAGAGTCAATGAATGGAGAAGAGATCCATACTAAGAGAGATGATAAAGGGATAATGAGGTACTCCTGCCGCATTTGGGTTCCGAATGTTCAAGAGCTTAAAGATGAGATTTTGGATGAAAGCCATAGTTCAAGGAATTCCATTCACCCGGGAAGCACCAAGATGTATAGGGATTTGAAGGAGTATTACTGGTGGCCCAACATGAAGAGGGACGTAGCAGAATGGGTAAGCAAATGTTTGACTTGCCAAAGAGTAAAGGCAGAGCACGAGAGACCCAGTGGACTTTTACGACCCCTGGAGATTCCCGAATGGAAATGGGAATAGATAGCCATGGATTTTGTTATCGGCTTACCAAGGACGAAATCCAATCATGATGCCATATGGGTGATTATAGACCGACTGACAAAGTCAGCTCATTTCATTCCTATCAATGAGAGATACACGGTCGATAGACTGGTGGACATTTACCTTAAGGAAATAGTGACGCGACATGGAGTCCCAGCGTCCATTGTCTCAGACCGAGACCCCAGGTTCAACTCCAGATTTTGGAGGAGCTTTCAGGAATGTGCGGGGACCAAATTAAATATGAGTACCGCATACCATCCCCAAATGGATGGGCAGAGTGAAAGGACCATCCAGACACTAGAGGATATGTTGAGAGTCTGTGCAATAGACTTTAAAGGAAGTTGGGATGATCACTTGCCATCAATCGAGTTTTCTTATAACAATAGCTTTCATGCCAGCATCAGAATGCCGCCTTATGAGGCCCTATACGGAAGAAGGTGTCGATCTCCCTTATACTGGGATGAAGTAGGAGAGCGGAAGATGCTCAGACCCGAAGTGGTCCAAAGGACCAAAGACATAGTGGATCTCATCAGAGGACGGCTGATAGCAGCCCAAGACAGACAGAAGAAATATGCAGACCTAGCCCGAAAGGAAAAGGAGTATGAAGTAGGGGACTTAGTACTGCTAAAAGTATCCCCGTGGAAGGGATTAATGAGGTTCGGAAAGAAAGGGAAACTAAGCCCAAGATACATTGGACCTTTTGAGATACTAAGACGGATTGGGAAGTTGGCTTACGAGCTAGCCTTACCCCCGAACCTACAACAAGTTTATAATGTATTCCATGTGTCAATGCTAAGGAAGTATCATCAGGATGCCAGACACATAGTGGAGTACGAGCAGGTGGATATGCAACCAGATCTGACTTACGTGGAGAAACCAGTAAAGATTATGGATAAGAATGAGCAGGTGCTTCGGAATAAAGTGATCAAGCTAGTTAGAGTGCTATGACAGAATCATAATGTGGAAGAATCAACTTGGGAACTAGAGAGCGCAATGCTAGAAAAGTACCCCCATTTGTTTTCTATTTGATTCCGGGACGGAATCCTTTTAAGGAGGGGAGACTGTTATAACCCCAAAATTTTGAACTTTTTGTAACCCTTATGAATAGTGTTTTGCTGATTATGCTGAATAAGAAAACTTTTCATGCCACAATTTGTGGAGGTTCTTTTATTGTCATTCTGAGATCTTATTAGTACTCTATATGGTATATAAGTGTATGTAAAGATCGTCAGAATCCAAATTTGAACACTTTGATTTTTCCCGAAAATCCACCAGATATCGAAAGAATTGAGTATAAGGTAACAGGATAAAAAGGATTTAAATTCAAGGATTATAAGAGAGGATCATAAAAGGAATATAATGTCTTGAGAAAGGTTAAGGAAACCCAAGTAATAAGATCCCGGGTATGATCCCTCAAACGATAAACGAAAATGAAAATTAAGCGAACCGTATAACAGATCAGCGATCATTAGCCAAGTAATTAAAAGTTAATCAAAGAGGTTAGTGATGATGATGTCATCACACCAACAAGAAGAGGACAAGTATGGGAAGATGACATAGGAGGATGACATAAGCATGACCAAAAGGGAAGGAATTGTTGATTGACTACAAGCCACACAAATTTTACCATGGTTAAAAGGTAATTAAGCAAAACAAAAAAAACCAACCAAGAAAAACAAATCATAAATCACAAAACACAAAGTTGACTTTCATTATTCAAGAAGAAGCTCTCGGCCTCTTTTCTTTTTCAAAGGAAAGAAAATTCAAATTCAAGTTCCAAGCTTTGTTAATTAGTGAGGTAATTATCTAAGGTTCCTTGTACATACATATAGATATCCTATGAATCTAAGCTTCAAATTCCTTGACAATCTCTTCCAATAATTCATGGAAGAAGAGAGTGAATAGTATTTTTCAAAAACTTGAAATTTGATCTTGTGTTTTTGTTTAGATAAAGCTTTAGTAAGGATATCCAAGGTTGTTTCATGCTCATTAGTTACTCCTACTCTCAAGGAAGGTATAATCTCTTAACCTAGCATTATTATTGAATGTTAAGAGCTTGTTATGGGTAGTATAGTTCATGAGAGGAATGATTATTGTGTATTTAGAGATTGGTTGGTTTTGTAATATTTTTGGAGTTGGAAATCTTGATTATTAGTTAATGAACTTAAGTAAGCTTTTAGTTCGTGATTGAGAAGTAGTATAAATTGGAAATCTTGAGATGTTGGGGCTGTTGTAGTAGTTTATGGATGGAGTTTGGTTGTAATAATGAGTGTGGGTTGATTGTGGATTAATTTGGAGTAGTATAAAATTTGGTAATCGTGTAAACATAGCCGTCGTAATGCCCGATTTACTCTAGACTGTTTTTTGCTTAACATCAGGATCCGTGAACTCACTGTTAGGTTTTGACCATTGCCATGATTAGATATTTCATGTTACGAGCTTCGTTTTGGTATGTGGTTCGCTTGAATCCAATGTACGGTTTAGGAGAAACGACCGTTTTAAGTAACGGCGTTTCGCGACCGAACCATTACCCCTCGCCTTACTTTGAAACCTTGGTTAAGGCCCTTAAATGACTAATTGGAGTACAAAAAAATTATGTAAAGTGGATTAGGCATTTGGTAGGGTACTCGCGAAAGAATCTCCTTAAAACTATTAATGGTTAATTTATTAAAAATGGTGGAGCCGAGGGTACTCGAGCGACTTAAGTGAATCGTTAAGTGCAAAAGCGAACGTTTGGGTCTAATTGGTTAAAGTATAGATCCTTAAGCGACTTTAGTTTAATTCCAACTTATATGTTGTTTATAGGTTACCAGACTCGTCCCAAGCCTTTTATCACCCCCAGTCGCTCATGCAAGTTTTCTACCCGTTATACTGTTGTTGTGATGTATATATGTATATGCATTATCTTGTGATAGATGCATGATGGTTAATTAGAAAATCTTGCGATATATTGGAGCATGCTGATATGGTTTATATGCATGTCCGTTTCATAATCTTGATATCTATCTGTTGATTCCAATGCTTATAATTGCATAATACCTATGCTAGAGATAAGTAGTTGTTGCGTATACCCTTAGTATAGGGGACCCAAAGGCGAACATTTTCTAAAACCGGGAGTCGATGTTCCCGAGTATATATATATATATATATATATATATATATATATATATATTATTCGATATACTCGCTCAAAACCTGAGGGATCCGGCTCTGTGGTGTATTTTATATTCGCAACGAGGTTGCTGTTTTGATAAATGAATTGATTAATTATCCAACGTTCGGGAAGTAAGTCCGTCTATTGAGTCGGCATAAGCAACATGGGCTCAGTGGGAGTCCATGAAAGTGTAAGTGGCTTAGTGGGAGTCCATCAAATACGTAAGTGGCTGAGTGGTAGTCCAGCATAAGGTCCTATTGCGGCCAGGGTGATGACCAGTGGGGAATTTGTCCATCTACTAGTAGAAAAGGTTACTTATTGGTATCTTTGCCTGATCAGCAAGATATCGTGTTTATGCCAAAATTCTTTTCTTTCCAAAATTCATTGGATATTACAAACTATGTTCATACTTTACATGACAGAGGTTTCCAGGAAATGTATAAGAGATATATATGTGGATATATATATCGGGACTTAATGATGTATCTCGTAACTTCATTTCATTCAATAATATATTTCAAAGATTTAATCTATTCAAGTCTTAACTTGTGGTCTCATCTATGAGATGAACTTTTGAAACCTACTATACTCTGAACAGTGGTAGTTCAAGTAGTTTTCTAAAATGGTATAAGTATAGTGAAGTAATTGGTAACTTCATCTTCCTTTAAGCTTATATCCAGTAAGTAATTACCTTACACTTGATAAAGGGTTCTAGTAAGTTATCTATTTAGATACTTGCATTATTGTTTACACTATATATTATCTTGCGAGCTATAATGCTCACTCTTGCTTCATTTCTTCATCACACAACAACAGTTAGGAAAGATGGCCAGACTCAAGCAGACCCAGCGCAAGCGTGTGGGAAGCTTCCCGCATCTTCCCGTTGATATCGTAGCTGCTATAGCTGCAGAGGTAGATCTATTTGTAGATCAGGCATTCTACTTTTGGGAATCAATTATGTATAATTATAACTTGTGGCAGATAATGGCAATTAACTGTAAACTTATCAAGTAAGCATTTTGGGTTGTAATAACTTTTAAATTATGGATTCAAGGACTTGTACTTATTTCAATTTCATCTCTGAGACTATAACGTGTTGTGGTGTGTGTTAGTGTGGAGTCACAGCATGAGGTTATTTATTATTAATTAAGTTAAGTGATATTGTGGAAAGAAAGACCGTGACGACCCGGTTCCCCGACCCCGGATCTGGGGGTGTTACCTAAATGATTTAATCAATTAATTAAATTCATATATAATTAACTAAAATAAATTATAAATAATTAAATCAAATTGGATTTTTGAAAATAATAAAAGAAAAATAATTTTTGGAATTTAAAAATAATTTATTTAATTATTAAATAATTAACCAAATTAAATTTGGAATTAAAAATCAATTTTAGAAATAAAAACTGAATTTTGAATTATTTTTAATAGGGAAAAACCATAAACAGGTTTTTGGTTTTTCAACGAAAACGATACTAGATCAATTCAGGAACTACTTTGTATCAACAATCACAATAATCAATCCATTCAATACGATTTCCGATCAAAACTCCATTGAAATCGGCAAAGAACTCAAATTTTCCGGCCAAGAACCGATCCCGGCCATTTCTCAACCAAAATTTGCGATTTAGGACTCAAATCAAAGATACAATCACGTATAATCTGTTCACAAGCTTTTAAGCATCATATAATCAAGAATAAGTCCGAAAATTCAAGTTAAAATTTTGACATAAACCCAAAGTTCGGTTTCCTTTGAAATGGAATCAAAATCATACAAATAATATATGAAATTAATCCTTGAAACCTCAGGAATCACATACAATCCTCAAAATAAAGCAACAATCAACAAAAAAAACAAACCCGAATCCGGTACTTAATTTTGAAAAAACGAAATTACACAGTACTTAACCTCAAGTCGAGATATTAGTATCAAATTAACGGGCTCTTCGTGGGCTTTAATTTTATATATAGAACGTAAAAAACAACCACCTGTAGCTCTCAGAATCATTCGAAGAAGACGAAGAATGAATTCCCACCCCCAAACCTTATCTGTTCATTTTTGGTAACTATCTAAAATTTCTAATATTTTGTTTATCCAATTAAATACTAAAGTCAGCTAGGTATATTTATCAAAATGTGTACCCGATAAATTGTAAATCGGTTCATTTGACTCGTACTTTAAAATAAGTAGCCCGAAATACTAATTCACGGGGACTAATTTTAAAAATAATATTTATAAATAAATACAAAATATATATCAACATTTCCCAAAAGTTACGAATATTCAAAAAAAGCGAAAACACTGAATATTCAAAAGATCTTTAATTTTTTAAAAATAAAAACACGAATTTTGTGAACTTTAACGTTCCGGTGGGATCCCGGTCCGTTTATTTTTGAAAAACAGAAACGCTTCCTAAATTAACAGAATATCCCGAAAACACATATACATTTAACACACATAAAATGAGATAAAATGAGTAATTTGATAAAGACGCAAATAAACACTCGTCCAAATTACGTATAATCCCATATACATACATTTTAAACACGTAACAAGTATCTCATTGGATCATATCGGATCCGAAAATAGATTACTTAGCCGCTAAGTAACTATAAAAATGATATAATTAAGTATCAGATTTGGATAATTACCAAAACCGGGCTTCTTATAAAATACTCTATGAGAAAATAATGTAAAAATATCCCGTCTTTCAAGAATACAGGTTTTATTGATCTATCAAAACGATTATCATATCAAAAATTTTGTGTCGGGTCAAACCGTAATCCGGATCGAAAAAGTTAAAACACATAAAATGTCTTGAATTACCAGATTCGGTTAGGAAGGAGTTTTTGGAAGAGTTTCGGGTTGCAAAAACGCAAAAACAGTTGAAGTCGGACGATTCCCGGCTTTATAAAATAGTTTTGTAATTACTCAGAAAATAATTAATAAATCCATAAATCATTGTAAAATTATATATCGGTCCAAAAATTACCGGAAAAATATCACAATGATCTATATTTTATTCTGGATATATTAAAATTAAAATACTCAAAGAATATCATATATAAACATCCAAAACATCACTCCAATTACCATATAATGGGTAAAGGACAAATTTAGCCAATTTTTACACAAAATTGACAAAAATAATCAATTTCTGAAAAGTTGGCCAACTTTAGCCGATGGGATACCCAACTGTCAGTGGAGTATCCACTTTATACAAGATACCCAACTGGCAGTGGAGTATCCCATATATGAAATACCCAACTACCAGTGGAGTATCTTATACAAATTGGGATACCCAACTGACAGCGGAGTATTCAATCGGCCAAAATTGGCCACTTTTTTCAGAATGGCTATTTTTGTTAAATTTTTTCAAAAATCGGCTATTTTTGTCATTTTTTCCCAGATAATTCACTAAAATTCACATAAAAATCACATAAACAATTCCAAATAATAATAATATCTGAAAATATGGAATATTACAATCTACCCCCTTATAAGGATTTCGTCCTCGAAATCATCATAAAAGAGCAACTAGTGATCTTCTGGCCAACTTTCCAATCTTACATACACAATTTTTCTCAAAATTTCCAATAACACTGAACAGTTATCACGAAAGCTTCAATCTGCACCATTTTTTTCCATCCACATCCTTTGACCAATTTCTTAATAGAATCACTTTTACTGATAGAGAGAAAGAAGAATAGAGAGAAAGATAGAGAGAAAGATAGAGAGAAAGAAAAAGAGAGGGAATTAAAGAGAGAAATAAAGAAACAGTTTGACTTCATTTTATGCCACCGATATTCTAATCGCATTGCAATCCACTGTTGATGTTGGTAATTTCATCCAAAAATCTTAATTTCCATTGACCTGAATAACTCATCTCAACTTGATTGGAATATCTTCGAGTATTTGAAATAATTAAATCATGGAAGTTCAAAGAGAAAAGAATTTTATATCATAACGGATGTCCCACGATTATGGTTACCAAAATCTGAAGTTAGGAGAAAGTTTGTTGAAATGGAAGAATAACTGAGAGATCAATATGATCAAATGAATTTGGTATTGCGTGTCCAAATTAAGACACTAGTAAAGGTTGTTAACCTTCGTGTAGTCACAACACACACAAGTGATGGCGTCCCATCCAACTTCTATCACACAGACAGGTATACCTTGTGTCCCCTGTAGTTAGGGTTGTTCATCTCAGTCAGAATAAAAGAATATCAAAGGAATCCAAAATTAAATGAATAATATTAGATATATTTGAGATGTCATGTATAATATGATTTATGTTTAGTTTTCAGAATTTAACAAAAGGACAAATCAGGACGTACTGGAAGTAAGAACTTCATATCAGAACTTAAGGTTATATCAGAACTTAAGTGCGGGGGGGCTTACAGTTAAGGAAGGAAGCTGAATTAAAGTTGAAGATCGAGACTAAAACAAATGAAGATATGCATGGAAAGAGTTAGAAGACTGGAAGACTTGTAGAAGATATCTGATTGATATATTTTAGGAGACAGAATTATATTCCATATCAATTAGAAGTTATCTTGTAACTGTGTAGTATATAAACACAGACTTAGGTTTATACTATATGTGTTATCATTATCGAGAAGATAATACATTGTAACCTAGCAGCTCTTAGTGATATTTGTTCATCGATGAGAGAGAACAGTTCCATTGTAATGGAGTTTATTATATTGAATATTTCTGTTTACTGTTACTTGTGTTCAAAATCGATTTGATTGTATTAAACACTGTATTCAACCCCCTTTACAGTGTTGTGTGACCTGACAAGTGGTATCAGAGCCTGTCTGTTAACACACATACAGTAAAGATCCAAACAATCATGTCTGAAGAAGTACAAACTCCAACCAAGCCCACCAAAACTGAAGAAACTCAAAAGACTCAAACCCACAGTTGATATGAGACTATTAGAGTTCCCATTCTGAGACCTTCTGAGTATCCCATATGGAAAGTGAATATGGTTATGTTTCTGGAATCTACAGATCCAGAATACCTTGACAGAATTAATGAAGGACCACATAAGCCTACAAAGCTCTCTGTTGTAGTTGCTGATCAACCAGCACAAACCATACAAAAGGAGAAAGGTGAGTACACAGCTGAAGACGTCTCATCTATTGCCAAGGATGCAAAGGTAAGGCATTTGTTGCATAGTGCCATCAATAATATCATGTCAAACAGGTTAATTTATTGCAACACAGCAAAGGAGATATGGGAAGCTCTGGAGACAAGATACAAGGGAACTAATGCAATCAAGAAGAACAGGAGGATAATACTCACTCAAGAGTATGAGCACTTTGACTCAAAAGCTGATGAGTCTTTAACTGACTTATATGACACGTTTGTCAAACTCTTGAATGATCTGTCACTGGTGGACAAGGAATATGATCTTGAAGATTCAAATCTAAAATTCCTTTTAGCTCTTCCTGAAAATTGGGATTTGAAGTCTACTACCATAAGAGACAACTATGACCTTACTGAAACTACTCTTGATGAAATTTATGGTATGCTCAAGACTTATGAACTTGAGATGGATCAAAGGAGCAAAAGGCATGGAAGAAAGTCAAGGACAGTTGCTCTTAAGGCTGAGGAGGAATCTCCTAAAGTTGTTTCCTCAAAGAGGGGCAAGGGAAAGGCTCTCATCATAAAGTCTGATTCAGAGTCATCATATTTTGATGATGATGATTCAGAAACTGAAAGTTTACCTGAAATGGATGCTGATGAAGAGATGATGAAATTATGTGCTCTAATGGTGAAGGGTATCACAAAGATAGCCTACAGGAAATTCAGAAAGGGCAAGAAGTTTTCCAGGAAAGGTGTAAGTTCTGATAAGAAAGGGTTCAGAAAGTCTGAAGGCAAAGGTGCAAAGTCTGACAGAGGAGACAACTCAAATGTCAAATGCTACAATTGTGGTGAAAGAGGCCAATATCTCCTGACTGCTAGAAAGGAAAAAGTGACAAAGGCAAGGCACTTGTCACAAAGAAGAAAAGCTGGACAAACACTTCAGATTTTGAAAATAAGGTGAGCTATGCCTTGATAGCAAATGCTGAAAGCACCCCTGAAACTGCTGAATTGAAGGTACCTCAAACAACTTATGCTTTTCATACTGATGATATTACTGAGTTGAGATTATATCTTAAAACCATGTTTATTAGTTATAGAGATCAGACTTTAACATGTGAAAGATTAACATCTGAAAATTCTGCTTATAAAAAGAGAAATGATTATTTAGAAAAGGAGTTAGTTATTCTTCATCAAACTAAGAAAGAAAAACATGATGCTTTATATGTTAGAGATGAAGTGTTAAAATTGAATAAATCTCTAAAAGCTGAATTAGAAAAGGAAACAGAGATTATCAGAACTTGGACTAACTCTGGCATATTAACTCAAAATTTGTTAAGTAGTGGAAACTAGAAAGACGGCTTAGGTTATGGAGATGATAAAAGTGAAAAAGGAATTGAACAAATTGAGCCAATTGTTGTTAAACAGACTGTTAAGACAAAGGTAAATCCTATTAAGTTTGTACCAAAAACTGTAAAGTCTGATTCTGAAAAGATGAAAGAGTCTGTGACAGAAGTCAAAGATAAGTCAACTTTTGACAAATTAAAATAGGATAAACCAGCTGAAGTCAACATAGGCTTAATGACTAAGAAGCAGCTTAAGCATAAGTTGAAAGAGATTAGGAATCTCAACAAGGTAAAGGAAGCTAGGAAAAATAGGATTGGAAAGGCAGGTGTGAATAAAAGCAATAACTATATGCCTGTTCCTAATGCTCCTAGAAAGAAATGTTATAACTGTGGAAACTTTAACCATCTTGCTTCTTTTTACAGGAAGAATAAAGATATAAACTCTTTACCTCCTAAATCAGGAGTTAAGAGTCAGTCTGTTAGGTTTAAGCTACAAAATCCTTGTTTTCATTGTGGTAGTTTATGGCAGTCCATTTATATTTGTAAGGAATATCATAGTCTGTACTATGATTATTATCAAATAAAACCTTCTATAAAGAAAGTTACTATTGTTCCTTCCAGTGTAAAGTCTGATGCAAAGTCTGATATAAATTCTGATAAATAGCATGTTAGCATAAACTCTGAAACTAAATCCGCTGCAAATGCTAACAGACTTAAAAAGGCCAAAGGATCCAAGCAAGTCTGGGTCCTTAAAACTAACCATTAGTGGTCTTTGTGATTGCAGGGCAACAAGAAAAACATCCTAGTTCTGGACAGTGGATGTTCAGGACATATGACTGGAAATAAAGCCCTGCTATCAGACTTTGTGGAGAAAACTGGCCCAGGAGTTTCTTATGGAGATGGAAACATGGGAAAAACTCTGGGATATGGCAATATAAATCTTGGGAATGTCATCATTGAAATAGTAGCTCTTGTCTCAGGACTTAAACACAATCTGCTAAGTGTGAGTCAAATCTGTGACAGAGGTTATCATGTGGATTTTTTGAAGAACACTGTGAAGTTGTAAGCAATTCTACAGGAAAAGTGGTTCTGAAAGGTTACAGGCATGGTAACATTTATGAAGCCAGACTTTCAACAAGTTCTGATGGTTCTGCAATCTGTCTATTGAGTAGAGCATCAATTGAAGAAAGCTGGAATTGGCACAAAAGACTCTCTCATTTAAATTGCAACAACATAAATAAGCTTGTAAAGAAAGATCTTGTGAGAGGACTGCCAAAATCAGTATTTTCTCCTGATGGCCTTTGTGATTCATGTTAAAAAGCAAAACAAAGAAAATCTTCTTTCAAGAGCAAAACTGAATCTTCAATTCTTGAGCCTTATCACCTACTGCATGTTGATCTATTTGGTCCAATCAATGTCATGTCTATTGCAAAGAAGAAATATGCTATGGTTGTAATGGATGAGTTCACAAGGTACACTTGGGTATATTTCTTTCACAAGAAGAATGAAACTGCATCTACTCTAACTGATTATGTCAGACAGCTGGATAAGTTGGTCAAAGATTCTGTTAAAATTATAAGATGTGATAATGACACCGAGTTCAAGAATTCAATCATGGATGAGTTCTGCAAAGGGCATGGAATCAAACAGGAATTTTCTGCACCTGAAACTCCATAGCAAAATGGAGTTGTAGAAAGAAAGAACAGGACTCTCATTGAAGCTGCTTGAACTATGCTTGATGAAGCAAAGTTACCACCCTACTTTTGGGCTGAAGCTGTGCAAACTGCTTGTTTTACACAGAATGCTACACTCATCAACAAGCATGGAAAAACACCATATGAGATGGTGAAGAAAAAGAAGCCAAATCTGAAATATTTTCATGTATTTGGATGTAAGTGTTTTGTTCTTAAGACTCATCCTGAACAGCTGATGAAATTTGATCTAAAAGCTGATGAAGGAATTTTTGTTGGATATCCACTTTCCACAAAAGCCTTCAGAGTCTACAATTTAAGAACAAGGGTTCTCATGGAATCTATCAATGTATCTTTTGATGATAAGAATATTACTGGACTTGAAGATTTCAATGATCACGATCAGCTGAGATTTGAAAATGAAGACTTAAATTTTGATTCTGTCAATTCTGATGACTTAAACTCTGATCTTGTAAGCTCTGACGGATTAAGTTCTGATGTTATTGAAACTGTGGTAACAATTCCAAAGAAAAAATGCACCTGTCCGGGGGGAGCTAGCTGAAGATCCTACCACAACTCAAGACTCTCAAGAAGCATCAGAACCTGTCACTGGCTCTTCAAGTTCTGATTCATCAAGTTCTGATGAGCCAAATTCTGATAATTCTGGAAACTCTGATACTTCAAATCCTGAAGGGTCCAACTCAAATTCTGTAGTCTCAGAGAGCATAACTACAGGGGGAGCATCAGAAAATGCAGATGGAGATAGCATGGATCATGGGGGAGGATCCAGTTCTAGAAATCAACTTCCATCTGCAAGGAAGTAGACCAAATCACACACACCTGACTTAATAATTGGAGATCCTGAAGCAGGTGTCAGAATTAGAACCGCAACATCAAATGAATGTCTCTATCATTCTTTTCTATCTCAGACTGAACCAAAGAAAGTGGAAGAAGCTCTTCAAGATGCTGATTGGGTGCAAGCAATGCATGAAGAGTTGAATGAATTTGAAAGAAATAAAGTCTGGACCCTAGTGCCAAGACCAATGAATAGATCTATTGTTGGCACAAAGTGGGTGTTCAGAAACAAAACTGACAGTGATGGCATAATTACAAGGAACGAAGCTAGGTTGGTTGCTAAAGCCTACTCTCAATAGGAGGGTATTGATTATGATGAAACATTTGCACCAGTTGCTAGATTGGAAGCCATAAGAATCTTTTTGGCTTATCCTGCTCACAAAAAGTTTAAAGTCTTTCAAATGGATGTAAAAAGTGCTTTTCTCAATGGAGAATTGGAAGAAGAGGTGTATGTTGAACAACCTCCAGGCTTTGTAGATTCAAAATTTCCAAATCATGTCTACAGGCTTGACAAAGCACTTTATGGCCTTAAGCAAGCTCCAAGAGCATGGTATGAGACTTTAGCTCAATTTCTTCTGGAAAGTGGATTTAACAGAGGCACAATTGATAAAACACTGTTCTACCTCAACCATGGAAAGGACTTACTTTTGGTACAAATATATATTGATGATATCATATTTGGATCTACTAATGCTAAGCTATGTAAAAGATTTGCAAAGCTAATGTAGTCAAGATATCAAATGAGTATGATGGGAGAACTTAGTTATTTTCTGGGACTTCAAGTCAAGCAAAATGAAGAAGGTACTTTTATCTGTCAATCCAAGTACACCAGAAATTTACTCAAGAAATTTGGAATGCAAGACTGTTCAACAACATCCACTCCCATGGCCACTGCAACCAAGTTAGATAAAGATATTGGTTCATCAGTAGATATTACTAACTACAAGGGTATGATTGGCTCTTTACTCTATTTAACTGCAAGTAGACCTGATATTATGTATGCTACCTGTCTTTGTGCAAGATTTCAGGATGATCCAAGAGAACCTCATCTAATAGTTGTGAAAAGAATTTTCAAGTACCTCAAGGGTACAGCTGATCTAGGATTATGGTATCCTAGAGAATCAGATTTTAAGCTAATAGGTTACTCATATGCAGATTTTGCAGGATGCAAAATAGACAGGAAAAGCACTAGTGGAAGCTGCCAATTTCTTGGAGGCAGATTAGTTTCTTGGTTTGGCAAGAAACATAATTCAATTTCCACATCAACTGCAGAAGCATAATATATTGCTGCAGGAAGTTGTTGTGCACATATTCTTTGGATGAAGAATCATTTACTGGATTATGGGTTAGAATTATCTAAAATACCTATTTACTGTGATAATCAAAGTGCTATTGCTATGACAGGTAATCTAGTTCAACACTCGTTGACAAAGCACATCGGCAATAGGTACCATTTCATAAGGGAACATGTGATGGAAGGTACAGTGGAATTGCATTTTGTTCCAACAGATCAACAACTAGCAGATATCTTCACAAAACCACTATGTGAAGCTACTTTTACAAAACTGGTAAATGAACTTGGATTGGTTTCAGGTTCTTTCTCTAAATCTGCTTAGTTTTTGTTCTCATACATCAGACTTTATGATCAGTGTTTACAGATTGTCTAATCTTCATGTAATCTGTGCTTAAATTGAAATACATTAACTGTTGATTGTTATCTGATATGGATCTTTATACTCTGATAGTGATTTGAATGTTCTGTGACTATTTAATCCAATGAGGATACCGTGCTAGATGTTGACCTAGTAGTCTTCAACATACTAGAAATCCCATGTTTGGATTAGTTGTTTATGTGGAAACTCATTAACACAAGCAAATTCTGATTTTGAGCTTAGTCAAATTTACTTTGTGTATCTTATTACTAAGTCACAAACTAGATTCTTGCTTCTTATCTGTCAAATTCTGATGTCAGTAAATCTTAAGGATGAACCACATGCTTGGTAAGCCTCACTTATCTGAAGAAAAGAAAAGAAAAGAAAATTAAAGTCAGGTACTCCTTTGAGATCTAGAGTAAATATGTGGAAGGAAAGACCCAAGTGCATTGCTGGTATTAAGTAATATGCATTAGAAAAGCAAATAAATTTTTCTTGGTGACTTTTCATATTCTCTGATTACTGGAGAAATACTCTGATAATAGCATAAATTCTGATAAGCAGTTGTGACTCACTTACACTGAGAAGCCATTGTAAAAAGGAATTTCAAAAGATGCATAAAATGAGCACAAACAGTTGAGGTGGACTCATGCACAACTTTATCCTATAGTAGACTTTATTATTAATGACCGATTTTAAGTACTTTTCTTAGTTATGCCTTATTTCTAAGATGTACTGAAGTATATCAGACTTTAATCTTTATCTGATATTTTGCTAAATGCACACACTATCACTCCATATGAATGATGAAAATTACTGTGGTGATTAAGTTGTTTTTGACAAACAGGTAAGTGTCAATTGTATAAATTCTGAGGACAAGTTCTGATGGAAGTTCTGATGATTAAACTCTAAAGAAACAAGTCAATATTTGTATGAAGAATCAAAGATACAAACATTCACTTTTTGAGTTGATAAGCCATGTTTTGATGACTGTTAAAAATTTGATAATAGTCAAATTCTGATATTAAATCCTGATGGAGTCTCTGATGCTTACGTGGCATTATTTTTACTTGACTTATTTGTGGTAATTACTGAAACGTTCATATATAATCAGAATATATTTAGGTGAGATAAAAACAGTCATAATCATTTAGATTAGTGGTATATGTGTTTGTCTTGAAAAATTGCATGTGCACAGTAATTATTACTTATTTCCTGTGCCCATTAACTCATGCTTTAACTATTGACTGTTGACATACTGCCTAAATTATTACACATCGGTCTAGGGAGACGCTCATTAAGTTAACTCTACACTTAGTCATTAATTAGTCCTCTAGTCCCTTGATATTCCATTGGCTATTTAACCAATATTTCATCTCAGACAAATCATCTTCTATTCTCACACAAAATCATTCTCTCTCTTTTAATTCTCACCATTTTCTTCATTCATAAAAATGGTTCTTGTAAACATGTTTATGAACTATGAAACCTTCAACGTCGAGTTCAGTTGTGGTGACTGGGAATAGGAATGGCACATCACTGTCATTCCTGCTGAGATATGGAACATGGTTCCACAAGAGGTTCAGATAAATCTCTTGTTCTTCCAGATAGACTATCAACTCCATCTTAATTTCTTGGAAGAAGAACAGAGAGAGGCTCTTCTTCAGCAAGAACGGATCATCCGTCTTGTAGTGCTTTTTCTCAGCAGCAGGAGGAACTAATTGATAGATTTCCTTTTGAGACCTAGGCTGTTAATGTTCACCATCTTGGACTAGGATTATCTTGTAATCTTTTGCATGTAATCTATAAATTTCATGAAATGTACTCTTTGGATATTTTAATGAAATTTATTTTGATTGCAAGATTTAGTCTTTGTTTATCTCGTATTATGTGAATGTGAATGTTCTCATTGAAAACTATAAATCTTTACTTCATCCACTTAAACTGTAATTCTTGATGAATGTTTTGATTAAAATTGTGGTTAATAATAATTTGTGCTGATTTGACAAACAAATGCTGAATTTGAATCGATATATCCTGAGTTACATTTGAAGAGGAAGCACAGGTTCATGCATCAAAACCTGTGACATTTGAAGCTGAAAATGTCACATCTCAGAAAGAAACTGCAGCTCAAGAATCTAATTCTTTGAAGAGAAAGAGAACTGCTAGTTCTGATGCTGCTAAAGCAACTCCTTCATTGGCAAGGAGATTGAAGAAAATGAGGGAAAAGAGGTATAATGCTAAGCCTACATCTGAGGATACAACTGAAGCTGAGGAATGAGATCAGGAATCTCTGATCTCAAAAGAGCCAATTATCATTGAATCTCTGCCACCTACAGCTAAAGACCAAGACACTGTTTCTGATACAGTGGTAACACCTCATGTCTCTCCTATTGACGCTATAGATGATGCTGAAGAACAAGCTATAAATTCTAAAATAGATATTCATAATCTGAATATACCTAACGTTCTTTATCTGGAAGCTCCACCAACAAAAGCTCAGCAATGTCCAACTCATTCTCCTGTCTTAAATGCTGATGCTGAGATACCATCTACACTATCAACACCAAATATGGAGATAAATTCTAATGCTCAGAATTTAGATGAAGTTGTTGCCGAATCTCTAGTTGCATCACACACGCTAGTGCTGTCAGAACATAATGAATCTTCTTCAAGTTCTGAAGACAGTGTTTATGTTGATACTCCAGCTCCCATTCTGGGAAAGGAATCATTAGTTAAGAAGTTTGTTGAGCAAGCTACACCTTTTCCTTGGGAGGATACTCACAGAGGTGTAGAGTGGAACAAAAAGTGGAATGAAACTGATTTCATTCCAAGCTCTAAAGTTTTGACAGAGCATATTTCTAAAGTTGATGAGCTTGTGATAAATTTTGATGTCAAGACACAGCTCAAGATCACTGCTCTATCTACCAAGAATCTTCAAGGTCTACACTGTGCAACTCAAGAAAAGATTGATAAGCTTCTAGAAAAAGCTGAAAAGCTAGAAATGGAGACCAAGCTTGAAAAAAAGAGATTTATCAGGCCTATTTCTGAAAAGGTAGAAGCAATTGAGAAAACTCAAGAGAAGCAACATGCCCAAATTTCTGAGGTTCTGGCAAATCAAGCTTCTCAACAGGCTCAATTGAATGATATTCAATCTTCAGTGGAACTTCTTCTCTCACTCCTATTATCAGATGATGCCAAAAAAGGGAGAAGATAGTTAAGTCCAAATGCTCAAATGATCAATTACTGAAGAAGAAAGATGATGAAACTGATGACTATGGAAACCCTAGCAAGGGTAAAGGTCAAGTTCAAGGAAAAGGGCAGAGTAGCAAAAGTTTCTTCAGGGAAACTAATTATTGAGGCAAGCAAATCTTCTACTCAAAAGAAGACAAGTTCTGAAGCTGCTCAAACTCAAAATATGATAGCAAGTACTGAAACTCAATATCTGATATCAAGTTCTGATGAGCAAAGTCTGACAAAACCTGATATTCTGATTTAAGGTGGAAGTCAAGATTCTCAAAAGTTCATGCAAACTCTAAAGCTCAAGGGTAAGCAGACAACAGTCTACTACAAGGATCCTAAGATTCAGATACTTGATGAGGAAATTGCTAGAAGATTATTTCTGAAGCACAATCCAGGAATGGATTTAGAAAATCTCAAGGAGGAAGAAGCTAGATTTAAAGTTTAAAAGAAAAATCTAAAGCCAAAAGCTTCTGTTGCAAAGAAACCTCCAAGGCCTAAGGAAAAAGGCATTGTGATCAAGGAGAAGTCACAAACTGAGGCATCTAAATCCAAGATTAGATCACAATCTGAGATTGATCCCAAAGATAAAGGGAAAGGAAAAGTTGATGAACCAACCCGGCCACTGGAGATGAAAATTCCTTAAATTCTGATAAAGCAGTGTGCAAAATTGTTCAAGTTACTGATGATAATCTTGCTGAAGATGAAGATGTTCAAACTCTGAAAAGAAAGAAGATTTATGAAGATTCAAAGACAACCACAGACAAGGCTCAAGTTGTTCAGAGTGAAGAACAACAAGAAATGTCAAGTTCTGATAAAGTCATCAAGTCAACCTCTAACAATGCTCAAGTTGATTTAAATAAAATAGAAGTAGCTGATAAAAAGAAACTTCTGTGGAAAAATGTCAAACCATCAGATCCAAAGAAAAGCCAATTACTGTCTACTTTCATGACTATTGGGTTAAATGCTAGAGAACCAAGAGACAGGGCTGGACTAGGTTCTGATGAAGCTAAGATCAAAATAGGAGTCGAAGTTGCTACTAAAGATCCATTTTTATTGACTGACAGACCTCTTGAAGATGTTACACATAAACATCTTAATAAAATTATATATGTTCAAGTGGTACTGGATGTTCATAACAAGCACAATATGAAGGAAAATCTGATTCTATTTCTTGAAGATGGAAGGACATATCAAATGACAGAATCAGATGTGCTAAACAAATCACTGAAAGAACTTCAATTCTTTCATTACCTTTTAGAGGTAAAGTCTGATATTACCAGGAGATGGTCAAACTTCATATTGAAGACCATCAGAGATAAAGCAAGAATTTCTGGTTCAAGAGTTACAGAATTTATTCCTAGTATTGTTGAAAATGATGGAAGTGAAATTCCAATAAAGAAGAATTCTGCTAAGCTTGAAGAGATACTGAAAGAGAAATATTTGTGCTATAATGAAGATTCTTCTCATCCTAGGGTAATAAGACTGAATGATGGTTTAGAAAGAAACCATATCTCTGCTTTAAGGACTGCAATCTATCATATTGAAAGTCAGAATGAAGAGATGAAGCAAGTCAAGGCTACACTCTCTCAAGTCCTGAGGATTAAAGAAGAAAAGATGATTTCACACTTTGTCAAGAATCATTATAGATTCAGATTGACTCAGTGAGATAGGTAAAAGCTACAAGGACTGTAAGTTGTAGTTAGTTATCTAGTTAAACTCTTATTGCATTTGTACTTACATGTTTTTGACATCATCAAATCTATTAACTTGTATATTTTGTATAATTTACAAGTTGGGGGAGATTGTTAGATATATTTGAGATGTCATGTCTAATATGATTTGTGTTTAGTTTTCAAAACTTAACAACAGGACAAATCAGGACTTACTGGAAGTCAAAACTTCATATCAGAACTTAAGGTCATATCAGAACTTAAGTGCGGGAGGACTTACAGTTAAGGAAGGAAGCTGATTTACAGTAGAAGATCGAGACTAAAACAAATGAAGATATGCATGGAAAGTGTTAGAAGACTGGAATACTTGTAGAAGATTTCTGATTGATATATTTTAGGAGACAGAATTATATTCCATATCAATTAGAAGTTATCTTGTAACTGTGTAGTATATAAACACAGACTTAGGTTTACACTATATGTGTTATCATTATCGAGAATATTATACATTGTAACCTAGCAGCTCTTAGTGATATTTGTTCATCACTGAGAGAGAACAGTTCCATTATAACAGAGTTTATTATATTGAATATATCTATTTACTATTACTTGTGTTCAAAATCAATTTGATTGTATTAAAAACTGTATTCAACCCCCTTCTACAGTGTTGTGTGACCTAACAAGTAAAACTGAAAAAAATTCAAAGATGATATTTCTGAAGGAAATGAAATCCAGAGAACAAAATTCTGGCACAAAATGAGCAAGGGGTATCACATCATCAAGAAACTATCCACCATATAAGAAAAGTGGTAGTTAAATTATTATAATTTGGCAGAGCTACCAAAACCTGAAAATAGGTTTCATGACAACCTCTGGCGCAGTACGTGATTGAAAACAGGTGTTATGGACTATGTCATTTAACATATACCTCTTTTTGAGAGATGATAAAAGAATTTATAAAAAGAGAAGGTATTGCCAAGGTCTTAATACTTATCTTCTATTTGAACTCTTTGGTTGACTCGTCATCCGATTCTAAGCACTTCTTCATGTTTAGAGGATATCGATAATCTTCATCGTCGTCAAGTTGTAGTAGCCTCGAAAGATTCCACGATAGAAGTTTGCAACTGCCAGGAGTTTTATCCAGCTCAGCATAACCAAATCAAACGAATGCACCTATCTTAACTTAATCGTTGGTACTATATCCAATAGTCCAATAGGAGCCCGATATGAGCTCAAGCGTCCTCACATAGCTATACACACCCCTACACACTCTCGTTTCTAGTTTACTATAATCTCAGCTCTGATACAAATCTGTAACGCCCCCAAATCCGTGGTTAGAGGATTTCTTCTTCACGATGAAACCTCAATCCAAATTAACCTGTTTAATCAAAATGCAAATGCCAGCGGAAGATGTTTAGCATCTATGACCCCAAACTATACCAAGATCTTTTAAGGTTACAGTTCTAAAAACAAGATATCCAAATTCCAAAAATAATCTATCACTTTTTAAAAAAAAACTCTTTTCAATAAATTCCAAACTCAAAGCTAAACCCCTAGTATAACTTCGAAAAGAAGTATACTAGGCCCAACTATAAAATACACAACTATAATATAATATAATATAAATAACTTTACATAATAGAACTTACACTAGTTCGCAAACCTTGGACCAACCACCTTCCAAGAGCTCCTTCTTTGCTTCCTCGAATTACGCGACTAAACCTCGTAAGCTAATCCTCACTGGAGGTTAAATTTAAAAATAGGCAAGTATGAGCGGAAGAAATGCTAAGCAAGATCATTATATCGAATATAGGGTCGTTTTAATATAAAACTGACATCTACAGTAGAGCAGAACATTTAAAATCATAATTGCTGAATCATAAAATTTTAGTTGAGGAATTCCAGAATTGATTCCTTAATTGTATTCAAAACCATTTTGATATTTTTGAGCGAAATGCTTCAGTAATACTTTGAATCTTGATGAGAATAAAACTCGTAAAACAGTGTTTACGGAAATATTGTAAACCACAATAACATGAAACAATGATTATTGATTGAATCATAAACTTTACTCAAAACCGAACTCTTGAAATTAATACTTATTTTGCTGTCATATCAAATTAGATATCAATACGAACTCTGATGCTCACAACATCCCTTATTGAAGTCAACATCAATCATCTATACTAATACCACCTTTGATATCAAACGACAATATAAGTATCAGCATAAATCAGAATCTGAATCAAAACTGTATTTCACCATTATTCCAAAACATAAACAGTTGATAAATCATTTATTCTATGAATATCAAAAACGATATGATAATTTAGATTGGGATCATTCTCCGACTGATGTACTATCACATGCTGATCAACCCGTGTGATAGCACTGGGCCATGATTCGTAGAAACATGTCCCCAAAAACACGAGTACTCAAATAAAAAGGCAATATACCTGCCTATGGCAAATATTGTGTCATAATATTTCATATGACACTTAGAAATAGCCCTCCGCTGGACCGTCCGTCTCGGCCACTTACACAATTTGATCCAATCTTAAAACCTTTTAATGAGAAGGGGTCATAATAATCGACACCCAAAATAATTTTATTTCCCCCTATTTTCTTGGGTAGGAATATTCGCAACCAAATCATTTTTCTCAAAATCCAAAATATTTATAAATCCGATAATTGGATAAGTAAAAATACTTGACTATTCTGAACATAGTATAGCAGATGAGTAGTTGCATAAACAGAATTATTTAATTCAGCGATATGTAAAATATTTATCTATTCCGAGATGAGAATAGGGAAAGTAATACTTGCATAAGAAGATTTAAAATAAATATCACTTGAACAATAAGTGATGATAGGGATACGTGCCTTTGGTTTTTAGCAGTTAGTCACACTCGTATAGACGCATTTATTTCAGTCGGGCATCTCAAGGCATCACCGTCTTTTACTGTGCTAAATCTCTGATCTGCTACTCATGCAGTGTTGCAACCCAATATTCCACACTACTCAACTTTAGTCTTCATCCATTCCATTTGGCCCTAATCAACTCGAATGATCCGTATCTATAATTAAAAGATATAGCTTTAATCATCTAAACGATAATAACTCGACGAACTGCGCGTCAAAACCCTAATATCTACACATACGATAGCCCGCATAAAAAGAAGACAGACAAACACAAGACCATTGACTTACTTACACACGTAATTTATATAACACGTAAGCACATAATCCACGTATCACATAATTCATATCACATACGACTCAATTCGTCAAAAGGTTCGACTCCGTACGTTTTAAACTGAAATCGGGTCAAAAATATGATTTATCGATAAAAAATCGACTCAGAATGATTCGTAAAACAAGCGACCTTTCAAAATAAAAGAATTTGGGTCTCGAAAGTATTTTTAATGAAAGCAGAATATTTTTCTGAGTCTATACGCGTTCGTTTCGTATTAAACGGACGAAAAGTTTATTTTCTACGAATAAAATAAAAATATATAGGAATAAATCAATTAATAATAATATTAATTGATTTTTTAGGTACTAAAATATAATTTTTAAAAGCCTAAAAATAATATTTAGGAATTATCTGAATTAATTATAAATAATTTACATTTTATTTAACTTATAAATAAAATCAGTTGATTAAATGATTTAATTAATTAATTAAATTCATAAATAATTAACTAAAATAAATTATAAATAATTAAATCAAATTGATTTTTGAAAATAATAAAAGAAAAATAATTTTTGGAATTTAAACATAATTTAGTTAATTATTAAATATTTAACCAAATTAAATTTGGAATTAAAAATCAATTTTAGAAATAAAAACTGAATTTTGAATTATTTTTAATAGGGAAAATCCAGAAACGGGTTTTTGGTTTTGAAATTGGGTAAAATAAGATAAAAATCGGGTTATAATTAACCCAAACGGGTCACAACCGGGTCATCCAACCCGTCCGGCTCGGGATGAACTCCGGCGTCCCTCGCCCAGATTCCGGCGACGGAATTTACCGCCGGCCGCCTCTGTTCTAGACCAAAAGCAGCTGGATTTTTCAATAAAAACGATACTAGATCAATTCAGGAACTACTTTCTATCAGCAATCACAATAATCGTTCCATTCAATATGATTTCCGAAGAAAACTCCATTGAAACCGGCAAAGAACTCAAATTTTCCGGCCAAGAACCGATCCCGGCCATTTCTCAACCAAAATTCGCGATTTAGGACTCAAATCAAAGATACAATCACGTATAATCTGTTCACAAGCTTGTAAGCATCAGATAATCAAGAATAAATCTGAAAATTCAAGTTGAAATTTTGACATAAACCCAAAGTTCGGTTTCCTTCGAAATGGAATCAAAATCATACAAATAATATATGAAATTAATCCCTAAAACCTCAGGAATCACATACAATCCTCAAAATAAAGCAACAATCAAAAGAAAAATCAAACCCGAATTCGGTATTAATTTTGAAAAAACGAAATTACACAATACTTAACCTCAAGTCGAGATATTAGTATCAAATTAACGGGCTCTTCGTGGGCTTTGATTTGGTATATAGAACGCAAAAAACAACCACCTGTAGCTCTCAGAATCATTCGAAGAAGATGAAGAATGAATTCCCACCCCAAACCTTATATGTTCATTTTTGGTAATTATTTAAAATTTCTAATATATTTTTTATCCAATTAAATACAAAAGTCAGCTGGGTATATTTATCAAAATGTGTACCCGATAAATCGTAAATCGGTTCCTTTGACTCGTACTTTAAAATAAGTAGCCCGAAAACACTAATTCACGGGGACTAATTTTAAAAATAATATTTATAAATAAATACAAAATTTATATCAACATTTCCCAAAAGTTATGAATATTCAAAAAAGTGAAAACACTGAATATTCAAAAGATCTTTAATTTTATAAAAATAAAAAAACGAATTTTATGAACTTTAACGTTCCGGTGGGGTCCAGGTCCGTTTATTTTGAAAAACAGAAACGCTTCTTAAATTAACAGAATATCCCGAAAACACATAAAATACATTTAACACACATAAAACGAGATAAAATGAGTAATTCGATAAAGACGCAAATAAATACTCGTCCAAATTGCGTATAATCCCATATACATACATTTTAAACACATAACAAGTATCTCAAGGGATCATATCGGATCCGAAAATAGATTACTTAGCCACTAAGTAACTATAAAAACGATATAATTTAATATCAGATTTGGATAATTACCAAAATCGGGTTTCTTATAAGATATTCTATGAGAAAATAATATAAAAATATCCCATCTTTCAAGAATACGGGTTTTGTTGATCTATCAAAACGATTATCATATCGAAAATTTTGCGCAGGAACGCGTACGGGTCAAACTGTAATCCGGATCGAAATTTAAAACACAGAAAATGTCCGGAATTACCAGATTAGGTTAGGAAGGAGTTTTCGGAAGAGTTCCGGGTTGTAAAAATGCGAAAACAATTGAAGTCGGACAGCTTTATAAAATAGTTTTGTAATTACTCAGAAAATAATTAATAAATCCATAAATCATTGTAAAATCATATACCTATCCAAAAATTACCAGAAAAATATCACAATTATCTATATTTTATTCTGGACATATAAAAATTAAAATACTCAAAGAATATCACATATAAACATCCAAAACATCACTCCAATTACCAGATAATTCACCAAAATTAACATAAAAATCACATAAACAATTCCAAATAATAATAATAATAATATCTGAAAATATGGAATATTACAGACAAACCTAGTCCTGAGGACATCTTTTACTTACACTTTGCGGTCTCTGAGCGAGTTGTGAGTGTCGTCCTACTAAAGGGAGCATAGAAGGTCCAGAACCCTATCTACTATGTGAGTAATGTACTCCACATAGCGGAGTTGAAATACTCCACCACCGAGAAGTTTGCACTTCCCTTGATCACAGTCTCGAAGAAGTTGATACCATACTTCTAGGCCTAAAAGATCGAAGTCCTGAAGGACTAGCCTTTGAGAAATATACTTCACGGCTTGAAAGCCAGTGGAAGGCTCATTAAGTGGGCTATTGAGTTGGGTGAGTTTGATATCAAGTACAATCCTAAAAAACCATCAAGGCTCAGAAACTAGTAGACTTCATATTCGAATGCACCATTAGTGACCAAGAAGTTGGGGGCAAGAGATAGTAGCCCCGGAAGGAGAGGAGAAAGAGAAAGATGAAGACTTATCTGTGAAAGAAGATTGGGTTCTCCATTTTAATGGAACGTTTAAAACAAAATCTAGTGGTGCATGTCTAGTCTTGCAAAGCCTTGAAGGATTCATGATTGAATATGCTTTAAAGTTGGACTTCCCAACTATGAACAACGAAGTAGAATACAGAGCTTTGATAGCCATCTTAGGCTTGGCTTGTGAGGGCCAAAACCCTTAAAGTTTGTGGAGATTCAAGACTTGTGGTTGCTCAATTCAATGACAAATTTGAGGCCAAGGATGATATAATGGCCAAATTCCTGAGATTCATGAAGGGAATACTTACTCAGTTTGATGAATGGTACGCTGAACATGTTCCGAGAGAGGAGAACACTACGGTCGATGCCCTATCCAAGTTCGCCTCGTCTGAAATCGAGAAATACCCGAGAAATATCTACTTCCAAGTCTTGAAAACCCCTACTATACATGTCATGAATTTGATAGCACCAATCGGTGTGGCGAGTTGTTGGATCAATCCAATCAAGGCTCACATTGAGACTGGATGGTTCCCCAACGATGACCAGGAGGCACGCAAATTGTTGGTAAGAGCATTGAGATATTCGATAATTGAAGGTTTCCTATACAAAAGGTCTTTCGTCATTCCATATATAAAGTGCTTAAGACCTCTCTAAGCAGAGGAGGCGCTTAAGGAAGCCCATGAGGGGATTTGTGGACAACATTTGGGGGGCAGGGCCCTCGCTTACAATAAAACTCGATTGGGGTTCTACTAGCCAACAACGTTAGCCGATGTAGAGGCTTATATGAAAAAATTCGACAAATGCTAGAGACACACTCCAATAGTACGACAGCCCCCATAGAGGCTTACATCTATCATCACACCCATCCCTTTTATAATACGGGGAATTGATATACTTGTTCCATTTCCTGTAGCATCGGGACATTGGAAGATCATCATGGTAGTAATAGACTACTTTACCAAGTGAATTGAGGCCAAGGAACTGGCAAAGATAACCACTCAGAAGATTTGTTAATTCCTTTGGGAGAATGTGATATGCAGATTTGGAAATACTGTAATGATAATAACATAGAGCTTCACTACACCTCGGTTGCACACCCTCAGGAAAACGGGTAGGCGGAAGTTGCTAATCGAATCATCCTTGATGGACGTAAGAAGAGGGTCAAACGCTCAAGGAACACTTGGATAGATGAACCACTTCCTACACGATGGGCATATCGTGCCACTTGCAATGTGACAACTGAAGCTACCTTATTCATATTGGCTTATGGAGCCAAAGTTGTGGTACTCATAGAGATCACCCATCGATCACCTTGGGTCGAAGCTTATGAACCAGATACCAACAAAGAAGGCACGAGGCTTGCTCTCGATCTCGTGGATGAGGTTAGAGATGAAGCCAATGCCCGCAATACAGAGCATCAACGGAGAGCCTCCCTCTATTACAATAGAATAGTTAAAGAAAGGTTCTTTCATCAAGAAGACTTGGTCGTGAGAAAGATTGAGGCATTAGGAAGGGCCATATAAGGTCTAGAAAATATTAGGACAAGGATCCTACAAGTTGGAAACCCTGAGCAGTGACGAAGTGCCTCGTACTTGGCACGCTTTGAACCTGAAGGTTTATTAAGTTTAGGACATGCAAGACATGTTCCTAGTACTTAGTAGTAGATGGATGAATAAGGTCGACCAATGTACGAGCATCTAGTGAATGAAATTCCCAAATGAAAGTACCAAAAATAAAAGAAAAATATGAAATCAAACTACAAATGCATAATATAGGAGACCTCGAATAATCATAAATCAAGTCACGATGAACCATTAGGTTACATATCAAAAATGTTCAAGTTAGTGAAGGACCGCAAATAGATAACTGTTGAATAAAAGCCACACACGACAATTAAATCCATGCAAGGCCAAAACACCGATGAAAAATCTAGAGTCCAACATCAGATGATTGACCAATAGTGGCAACCTCAGAAACAGCCAAAAGGCTAGAAAAGCCTTGCCGATCCACCACACCCGGGTAAGAGCTATGAACAGAGCCGATGGATATGTTAACAGAGGGCATCTCATAATCATGGGTGTCCATCAGCTTGATAAAGTTTTCTAACTGTTGATAAACGCCAAAAGAGCTATAGAATCCCTATCTTGAAAATTTCTCTCAAGTTTCTTCATCCATGCCTCCAAGGCCATGTGCTCACTCCTCAATTTCACACTCTTAGTGAAAGAAGCTGCAAAGTAGGCGTTGGATGTGACGCCCCCAATCCGAGGTTAGAGATTTAGGAGGTCACGCCGTCTTGAATCATGTTTTAACACTTATCTTGTACAACATAATTAACTCACGCATCTACGAACCTACACTTACTATTACACGCAATCACAGGTTATTGTCTTGGAAATAAAAATAATGCATTATTAGAGTTTTTAAATCCACAAAGTGATAGTTATTACAAACCAAAAGTAATTAAGTTATACCACGGGTGTAGCCTCTATTTAAGGTTAGACCGGTGACCAAATAAATGTTTGTTCATGACTACCTTACATAAATCATACTTATATCTGAGCCGAACAAAAAATAACTAAAAACTGAACCAGCTCATATGTTCGACCAGTGGTATCGCCCCAAACAGTCTACGGAAAAGCTGCGTGTGTCCAATGCGCTTCCTGGCTGTCAACTTTCGGATCGGAATCTTGGTTAACTGTTGTGTTGTGAAATTTTAAAGAAAATAAGTATGAGCTATATTGCCCAACCATAAAAATCAACAATATGAAAATAATGTTAAATAATTTATATAAATTCGTAGACTGATATATGTTCAAAAGTAGTTTTTCCTGGTGATACATACCTCTTTTCAAAATAATGTCTTTTGTTGACTCAATCTGCGAATACCTTTTTAGTAAACCCATCACCTACGCTTGGGTTACAGTATTGCATATCAATTCCAAGTGGAAAAATTATTAGGACATTCACCGGGCCCCTACTATACGATGATCAGTCGTATAGCATAATGTTGTTATTATTTTCTAGTAGTAGAGGGACGACTTCCTTACTCCCGGTTGTCACCCTGGCCGCATCCGGGCTTTATATGCTTCCTCTTTCTCCCGGGTATATTATGCATACTTCAAATGTCCATTAGTACACATGGTACTTTCTCATGCGGAAATAAATTAGTGGTCTCCTAAGTACAAAAAATAGTGGAGTCTACCCTTCTTTGTCCTTTAAGAATCATATCATATATCTGGAACTTATATTGTTCCCTAGACATACTGCTTGTTAATATGTACATACCGATATACATACATATTTCTGAGAATTTTTGGAGGAAGTGTTATCATAATGTGAGATGACTGTTGTCAACAGATAAATATTTAAGGGGGAGTTCCTTTTGACACTATAGTCAAAATGTTTAAAATAAGTCAAAATAAAATTTTCAGCCGGTTTGAAAGTATTAGAACGATTTTATAAAATTTAGAAAATATTGCAAACTAGGATTTATGATTTTTAATTATATAAGATCTTTTAATAAATATTTAATAATTAAATATTAAATAATTAATCCTCGAATAATTCCCTTTTAAAGGAATATTTAAAATGATATTCCTCAACTGATTTATGTTTAAATAAATCCATTTTAATCTTTAATAAATATTTAATAATTGAAATTAATAATTAATAATCGTCTAGGAACACTTATTTATTTTAATGAACATTTGAAATAATATTCATCGATTAAAAAAATACATAACTTGAGTTAATATGATCTTTGGAAATGATTTAATAAAAGTCGAAGTATTTAATAAATCACAAGAGGACATCGAGTTCCTTGGTATATTTACTTGAATAATAAAAGTACATACAGACTTTATTAATCCGAAACATCTTCGGAATCCTTCCAGATTTTTAAATAATTATACTGACCGACTCTCGGTCTAAAATATATATACCACGCTACTCGCTAGCATTAACATAAAATACGATACATACTTATCACCATCAATCTCGTCTTGTAATACTTCGTAATTGAAATTCATGTTAATCATGACATTATGCGTAAATACAGTAAATAATTTCCACAACACAACACTAATTTTAAGCAGGGTTCGTAAACTGGGCCGGGGATTTCGAGGTGGAGGGTGCTCGCAAGTCTGTTCGGAAATCTATAAACAAGAACATTACTGTTCCATTAGTTTTTAATCTTACTTAGCGTCGCTTTGTTAAATACGTAACATTTTATAATCATATAATGCAACTCATCCTACTCTCGCCATTTTATTAAAGCGTTAATAGTCATTAACCTTGATTTAGATTTTCATCCTTATCGTCCATTTCACGTATTCATTTTACAAGTCGGCTTCTCCCGCGACTTCTGAGGAATTCCAGTTGCGCAACCTCGGCTCTGACATTTTTATAAAATTAAAAAATTAATAGTTTTACTTGAAATTTCTATGAAATCTCATCAACTCCATATCCCAAACGTTGTTAAATTTTTATGACTTTTGAGTAATTTTAAGTTGGCCATTTATACTCCCAAAATTGATAATTCGTAGTAATTTTTTTCGCGTAAATCGCGTTTACTAAAACGGGTCTAACTTTTGAACCGTAAGTTCAAATCAAGAGATTCAAGCACCTAAATGATCATTACGATAATATATATCACTTACAAGTATCATTTTTCAAGAAAACACAGTTTACTTATTCTGTAAATCTGCAGAAAACTAAGTCACCTAGAATCGGATATTATAACAACATAAACACTACGATCCATGGTTTCGATTTAACACCCATCTATTACCAATCACTCAATATTAAACAATAAATAATTTATCAACTTAGTTATCCCAAGAACTCAAATTTTTGTGTTCATCAATATCATATTTATCAAACTAATTCATCCACAACAATCAAACTAACATATAATTACTACAACTTTAACCTACATCCAGGATCCATACATTTCTTAAATAGTTCTTACTAAAAAAAGTTTGAAAGAAAGTTTTATACCTTTATTAGGTTCTTAGAAGGTTCTCCTTGTATGGATGATGCTTGATATACCCTTGGGTGTGCTTAAAGATCCTTAATCATCCAAGAAATCAACAAAACCAACTTGATGTTACTACTTGGTTACTATTCATCATCATCTTTAACATTTTATTTCTTTATTATAAACTCAAAAGAATGGGGTGAAAAAATTATTTTACCTTATTTTGCTAATATGAAAGCTTGAGAATTAATTTGTGAATTAATTCATGGCTAGAGCTTGAGTTCTTGATTTCCTTTTCCCTCTTTTCTTGTAAAAGTCGGATTGAAGGATGAATGAGGGAGAGAGACAGTTTTTTGGATACTTTCTTGTTTGCTTGAGTGTTGTTTGATTTTTTTGGAAAATAGATATGTATATATTTGTATAAATCATGAAATATGGCTTCATTTTATAAGCCTACAAGCTAGGAAGTATAATGCCCATCTCTTCTACTATTCATCCAATCAAATTACTATGCTTATTAGAAAGATTACTATTTGATCACCAATCTTTGGTTACATTTTATACTAATTAGTTTTCATGGTTTGCATGGGGATTTCATGGGTTTATTTTGTTTATTCATTCACTTACGTACTTACTTAGTCGATTCCTCGTTATCATGGTAAATCCTCGTAAGTGATTCGCGGGGTAATCTTTTCTAATGAATCCTTATATTTTATATTCTTGTACTTGGGTTTTATTCGTAGGATTTTAAATCCTTGATCTGGATGTGATTCTCATATTCCATGATTGTTTTTGAAATAAGGTCATTTTGAAATACTGGTTTCCTTCGAAAACTAACGACTTTTACATACACTCATTTGGTACGTATAATCATAATATCAACTTGAATACTTAACTTACATACCCGAACATAGCGTGGGCTCAAAAAATTTTCCTTGATCATCAGGATTACTATTCATTCATCATTTTATAAAGTCCCAAAAATTCGGGTTATTATAGTCTTCCCCCTTTAAGGGATTCCGTCCCGGAATCAAACTGGGATACTTTTTTTTAATTACATCTTCTAGTTCCCATGTTGATTCTTCAACATTTTGGTTCCTATAAAAGATTCTGACCAACTTGGCAGTCTTGTTCCTTCTGATCCATTATCCTCGTTGGTTGTTCTATGTAGATTAAGTCTGGTTGTGAGTCTACTTGTTCATATTTTATCACATATCGCGCATTAGCATTATATTTCCTCGATATTGACATATGGGACACATTGTGCACTTGTTGCATGTTAGGAAGCAAGGCGATCTCGTAAGCTAGAGGTCCTATCCTTTTTAAGATTTCAAACGGCTCAATGAATCTGGGCTCAGCTTCCCTTTCTTTCCAAACTTCATTACTCCTTTCAATGGAGACACTTTTAGCAGCACCGAATATCCCACTTTATATTCTCTATCCTTCCGGGTCTGGTCGGCGTACTTCTTCTGTCTATCTTGAGCTACTACCAGTCTCAACCTGATGAGTCACATTATTTCTCGCTCTGCTGAACTAGTTCGGGTCCTAGAATCTTATGTTCGCCCACTTTGTTCGAACACAAGGGAGAGCGACACCTTCTTCAGTAAAGATCTTTATACGTTCCTATGCTCGCATGGTAGCTATTATTATAGTCAAAGTCAATCACAGGCAAGTGGTCATTCCAACTTCCTTGAAAGTCAATCGCACAGACTCTCAACATATATTCTATATTCTGGATGGTCCTTTCACTCTGCCCATCTGTCTGGGGGTGATAAGCAGTACTCATGTTCAGTCTAGTGCCTACGCATTCTTGAAAACTCCTCAAAAATCTGAAGTTAAACCTTTGATCCATGTCTGACACTATGGCGACGGGAACTGTGTGTCTCAATACAATCTCCTTTAAATAAATATCCACTATTTTTTCCACTGTGTATCTCTCATTGATTGGGAGGAAATGCGCGGACTTAGCCAGTCTATCTATAATGACCCATATGATATCATGATTTATTTTAGTCCTAGGTAGGCCTATCACAAAAATCCATGGCTGTGTGTTCCCATTTTTTCTACAAAATTTTTAGGGGTTGTAATAATCCACTCGGTCACTGATGTTCAGATTTCACTCTCTGACATGTCAAGTACTTGTTGACCCACTCTGCTACATTGCTTTTCATGTAAGGCCACCAATAATATTATTTCAGGTCACGGTACATCTTTGTACTTCATGAGTGAATTGAATATCTGGAGTTGTGTCCTTCGTGCAATATTTCGTCTTTTAATTCCTAAAAATTTGGAATCTAAATTCAGGATGTATATCTCATGATCCCTCTCGCATCTTTCTCACATTTGGTCTCCTATCCTGTCAACGATTTTTGTTCCTCACTCATCTTTTTCTTCTGGCACAGTCGTATCTTCTCGGCCAATTCCGGTTGTAACCTGATCTTAAAAAATCCTTCGGATCCGTTACTGATTATTCTGACTTCAATTTTCATCTTTTCGAACTCCTTGACTAACTCCTCAGAGATCATTAATATCTTAAGCCTTTCTTTTCTACTAAGGGTATTAGCCACCATAGTGGCTTTACCCAGGTGATATAGGATTTCACAGTCATAATCCTTTATTAATTCTAGCCATCTTCTTTGTATCATGTTCAGTTCCTTCTGGCTGAAAATATACTTAAGGCTCTTATGGTCTGTGTAAATCTCACACTTTTCTCCATGTAGGTAGTGCCTCCAAATTTTCAAGGCAAATAATGTTGCTGTCACCTCTAGGTCATGCGTATGGTAACTTATCTCGTATTCCTTCAATTTCTGAAAGGCATACGCAATTACCTTCCCATGTTCATTAGAACACACCTTATTCCCTTATATGAGGCATCACTATAAATCATAAACTCTCCCTTTCCATCGGGGAGCATTAGCGCTAACAGCAGCCTCTTTTCAATTCTTGAAAACTCTCTTCGTATTCATCTATCAACACAAATTTCTCCATCTTATGGGTGAGTCTAGTCAATGGGTCGACTATCTTGGTAAAATCTTGCACAAACCTCTGATAAAACCCTACAAGGCCCACAAAACTCCTAACGTCAGTTGGGGTAGTCGGTCATTCCCAATTGGACACTGCCTCTATTTTGACGGGGTCGACTAGCACTCCTTCACTACTTACTACGTGCCCTAAGAACTGGACCTCTTTCAACCAAAATTCACACTTCACAAAACTTGGCATACAACTTTTCATTCCTTAATATTTCTAAGACTGTCCTCAAATATTCTACGTGTTCTTGCTCTTTCTCTGAGTAGATTAGGATATCATCTATGAAAACTATGATGCATATGTCTAGGTATATCTTGAACACTCTGTTCATCAAATCCATGAAGGATGCAGGTGCATTGGTTAAGCTGAAAGACATGACCAGGAAATCATAATATTCGTACCTAGTGCAAAAGGCAGTCTTCGGTATATCTTTAGTTTTGATTTTTAACTGGTGATACCCGGTCCTCAAGTCTATCTTGGAGAAGTGCACAACACTTTTAAGATGGTCAAATAGGTCATCAATCATAGGGAGAGGGTGCTTATTCTTAATGGCCAGCTTGTTTAATTCTCGATATTTTATGCCTAGCCTCATGCTACCATCCTTTTTCTTTACAAACAGCACTTGCATGCCCCAAGGTAACACACTCGGCCTTATCATTCCTTTATATAGCAGTTCTTGCAGTTAAGAAGCTAATTCCTTCATATCGACTAGGGCTAGCTAATACAGGGCCTTAGACACTGACGTCGTCCCTGGTGTTAGCTATAGAAAACTCTATCTCTTGGTCAGGTGGCAATCCTAGTAGGTCTTTTGGAAAAACGTCCTCAAATTCGTTCACTACGGGTATGTCGCGTAAATCAGGATCCTCATTTTTGGTATCCATCACATAGGCCAAATATGCCTCATTTCTTTTTCTTAAAAATCTCTTGGTCTGGACCATGGTTAGAAACTTCTGGGTATGTCGTTTTCCCTTAAAACAATCTCATTTCCATCATGCACTCGTATTCTTATTTTCTTCTTTTTTACAATCTATCAGAGCTTATTACTGGACAACCAATCCATCCCTAGAATTACATCAAATTATCCTAGGATAAATGGAATCAAGTCAACCTTAAATATTTTTCCTCCTAGACTTAGCTCGCATTTCGGATGTACTTGACTAACACGAATAATCTCTCGATTTTCTATTTCTACTTGTAATATTTCGCGAAAAGGTATAGCCTTAAGATTTATCTTCTTAGCAAAATATCGAGATATAGATGACTTGGTTGCTCCAGAATCAAATAAAATACTTGCATATTTTGATTTTAATAGAAGTGTACCTGCTATCACGTTCGTGTTTCGGATAGCGTCATGAACGGTCATATTAAAAGTCCTGACAGTTGGAGGCTTGTTGGAAGAAGTCTTGCTTACCCCCGAGGCCGCTGGTCTTCCATCAGACATTCTCTCTTCATGTGGCCCAACTTTCCGTATTGGGTATATGTCACTCTTATTTGGGTACATTTGAGGCAGGGTGTCCAGTTTGGTTGCACTTAAAGCATTTTAGGAGAGCTATTGCCTGGGTGCATACTCCAAGATGTCTCTTTCAACACATCTTGCAGTCGGGTATAGGGGTGTGGGGCTGACTGTGAAATGTTGCCCTTGATTTTCCGCTGCCCTGGCCGATACTCTCACTTGTGGTCTTCCTAAAACCGGAGCCTCATGCATGTTGAGACACTACTCCCCTAACGAACCTGCTCAAAAGACTCATGTTCCCAGCTCTTCCTCCTAAATTTCCCAACTTTCTCTTTCTATTCTCCTTCTCCTTAGACTCTGTTCACTGCCTGCTTCTATGATCGAGGTCTTCTGCACTAAGGCGGCATAGATTGTCAGCTCCAACATTGCCACTCGGTTTTGAATTCATTATTTCAGGCCAAGGTGAAATCTTCTTGCCTTCTTCTCTTCAGTATTGACAAACTCAGGTACAAATTAGGACAACTCGGTGAACTTGGCTTCGTACTCTGCCACTTTTATCTTATTTATTTCAGTTCCAAAAACTTTATCTCCATCTGAGTTTCCATGAACTGAGGGAAATACTTATCCATAAATAGCCGGGTGAATCTTTTCCAAGGAATAACAACATCAGTTTCAAGGTTACGTTTGGCCTCCCACCAGTATTTGACTACTTCTTTCAACATATAGGAGGTGAAGACAGACTTGTGTCGCTACTCGACACACAGTATCTCAAATGACTTTTCCATATCTTTTAGCCAAGTCGGGGCTTTAACAGGTTCGACATATCCTTGAAACTCTGGGGGCTTGAGTGACTTAAATTCCTTTAAGGAATTAGCAGCATTTTGCGGGGCAACATGTGGTTATGGTGGAAGAGAGTGTCGATTCAGATTTTCTCTCAGGAGGTCCATAAGTCGGTCCATAGGGTTTCTCTCTTGGTGGGTGTCCTCAGCCTCTTCCTCTACATACTCCTTCTTATCAAACTCATTATAGTCCATGTCTTCATCACTCTCTTCGTGTACAACATGGTCTGTGTCATTCTGTCTCTGGTTGACGGACTCTACTGGTTGAGCCCTAGCTCTTCTGTACAACGAGGTGGCATTGTCAGATAATGAAGGTTGTGCTAACACAATTTTATATATATCCTGATTAATTTATTTGGTACATACGAATGCATTCAAATATATGATATGATTTTATCGAAGGGTGCAGTAAAAGAGTATAGAAAATATATAGCAACTAATAGTTATGATATCGCAAAAGCCTCCCAGACTGCGTCTTGAGAATTAAGTTCTGATACTAGTACACACGTCTAAATAATAATACATAAATTTTGAATCAAATACCAAATACATATACCAATCAACATGTGGGGCTAGGAATGCTAACTACTAGTAGCTATCCTACCAAAATGGTGACAAGTCAACCAGCCCTCACAAGGTCTATTAACAACAATTATCCTCCTCAGTCCTTGTCTCGACGAGTGACAACCCTAACCCTCCTTATGACTCCAACTAGTATCATCTCTGCATCAACCACTGGGATGTAGCTACCCAGGGCAGTGGTCCCCATGTGCACTTGTGCACTAAGCTCGATCACATATATCTCCCTCCGGCTAGGGCCGGGATAGCAGTCCTGAAATCTCCTGAATATCCTAGTCGAGCAGCTGTCTCGGCACTCAATGTATGTCGCAACTCAGTGATGCAGATAGTCGTCACAGTCAGCTAAATATTAAGCTGGATACAAGTTCATTAATAATAGTTTACCCCTGCATTCAAATAAATTCCCCCTATAATATCCCAAAAAAAATGTCCAATTTGACCGATTTTTGATAAATTATCCAATATTTTAAAAATTACCGGATAAGTAACAAATCGATAAATTAGTTGAATAATTTTGATTCTGAAATCTGTAATCATGAATTTGGACCGAATAGTAAGTACGTATATTAGGTACTTCGGAAACCCGCTTTTATTAAATCCTATTTTCCAGAATCTTATTACGAAAGTGGGCTTAAGGCCCAATCGTATTCTATTTAGATTTCGGGTTCTTCATCATTATTATGGGCTTGCAAACCTGTACCAAGATTGACTCTGGATCTTTATACGACATTTTACTTTTAACACTTTGGTAGTATGTGGCCAAATTTCATCATTATTATGGGCTTGCAAACCTGTACCAAGATTGACTCCGGATCTTAGATATCTTCTACAGTCGGTTTTAGTTCTTGTTGAATAAACCATTATTGATCTCCAATTGAAAGTTCTACTTGAATAGTGTTATAATTAGCTTATTATTTTAAAAAAATTTATTTTTCTCGTTCCTAGGCTAGATCATCAAGTATGAAGATAAAATAAATCACATTTTAATAATACCTTACTTGAAAGTGAACAAATTTGAATGTAAGTGAGTACTCGACTGATCTAGTATTCAGAAAATTGGTCGATTACTCGAATTTTAAAAATAAAAATGAGTAAATTCGGTTTTCGAATTTTATATCCTTGTCTTTTTCCAAAATTGGGTAAAATTCTTTAAATTTGAAGTAAAGTTGGCAGGATTAGTTTTATCCGAGAATAGATAAAATTATTTCGTTGCAGGAGCAATTGGTCCATCTTCTTCGTGTATTTATTTTGAACCCATACTGGAGTCTTTTAATCCACTAACTCTTACCTTAATTTTCCCAAATATAAAACATTTTACGCTTTTTTACAATTGAGTTTGAGTACATTGATTTGCAAACATGCAAACTTTTAAATGATTAGCCAATTTTATGGTCAACTCTTTCTAGAAAATTAAGTGGGTCGGCTCACGTACAGAGAAATGATACTCCTGGTTAATTTTCTCAACAATGTTATCTTAGTTTCCTCAATATATATTCAGTCTTTATAAGACAAATGAAAAACTTTTAGTATTTTTAAATTAAATAGTGACAACTGATCTGCAATCCACATATATATCTCTCTCATCTTGCTGAAAGTCAAAACTCGTAACGACCGCATAGTCATTTTTGTTAACATATATAATAATATTATTATATTTGGATAGTTTCATTATTGTAATAGTTCCATTTTTATGATGTTTTCATTTATTATTGTGTAACTATTGGCTATATAAGCCAAATTCTCTTGTAATTGATAACAAGTCTTATCATAATAAAACCATATATTTATATCTTCTCTCCATACTTTATCATGGTATAAAGAGCTATGGTTCGATATGGGATAGGTTGATGATGAGTTATATCGAGTTGGCTTTCACATGTTAGGTTTAAAACACGTGTTATGCTTATTGTCTCTTCTCGTCTTCGTCTTATTAAAATCAGTTTTTTTTTGTTTCTTAGATGATTTCGAGTTTTAATAATGACTACAGTTTTTTTTTCATCGATTTAGTTAAATTTCTCACGTATAAATAAAATTGATTTTGGTTGAAGTGTTTTTTGACTCTCACACAACTTTTCTACTGATTTTGGTTAGAAATCTCGTACAATTTTTCTGCTGAATTTGGTTGTTACTCTAATACACACTCTTGGTCTCTCTTTGATGATATTGGCTCCTTGAGAATATTTTTTTTTCTCTCTTTCTCTTTCATCTTCATTTTCTTTTCTTGTTTTGATGATGGGGGTGGCCCTAAGCACATCTGTATACTTCTTTGCCTTTTATTTTATTTTACCTGGTGCTATAGACACATTGGCCCTACAAGGGATTATTTAGTTTATTTGGTATTCTAGGTACATTGGCCCTTTGAGGGATTGGTTTAGTTTATTTGATGTATATTGGCCCTTCGCGGAATTTGGTTTAGTTTTATTTGGTGCTCTAGGCACATTAGCCCTTCGAGGGATTGCTTCAGTTTATTTGGTTCTCTAAGTACATTGGTATAGTTTATATGGTGCTCTAGGCACACTGGCCCTTCGCGAGATTTGATTAGATTTAGATACAATTTGAATTGGGATACAATTTTTATTTGGTTGAGGATTGGATACAGTTTGTTGACTTGGATTCGATTATTTGGAGTTTGTTTGAATTGGTTATTGGGCTGAATTTTATATTTGAATTTATTTTTGATGGTTGCAGATTTTTTTATTTGGATTTAGCTTTGATCATTGCGGAGTTGTTTTAGTTATTAAGTTGTTTTGATTATTAGATAACATGGATGGTTTTTCTCTTGATAATTGGATTTCTTGTTAACTATGATATTATCATTAATCTCTTTATTCTTTTTTTGACCTCCCTTTCCTTCTCTCTCTCTCTCTCTCTCTCTCTCTCGCTCTCTCTCTCTCTCTCTCCCCCTCCCTCTCTCTTTCCTCTCTCTCTCTCTCTCTCTCTCTCTCTCTCTCTCTCGCTCTCCCTCTCACCCCCTCTCTCTCCATCTCCCCCTCTCTCTCTCCCTCGTTCCCTCTCTCTCTCTCCCCGTTTTCCCTCCCCCTATAAAAGTTCTGCACAGCTGCGATTGCATAATCCATTTTTCAAATATGAAATATTTCATGTTTCTCGCGTTCTTTCCGTCTATTATTCTTCTATCAACTATTGCAGCTTCCGGAGACCTTTTCGGAGGCTACATCCTCGTCCAGTGCTTCAAACAAATGCAACCTTGCAAGCCTTACTTGGCCAAGGGCTCATCACCAGCACCAGCTTCAGAATGCTGTGCTGGTGTTCGAACAGTTCTAGTCTTGGCAGCCATTGTTCCAGGTGCAGGGGCAATTACCTGCACCTACTTTATCACCTTGGGATCAACCCCATCAGTTGATCCGACAAAGCTCCTAGCTTTTCCAATGATTTGTAGGGTCCCCAGGCTTCCTTACCACTGTTGAGCCTCCGATCCTCCTATCTTTAGCCATAATATTGCTCCATTTCTCTTGTAATTCTCTTGTTACTGTCCCAATTACTTCATGAAATGAAATATGTTTTAGTTAGTGTCATGCTTCTTGTTGTTTTTATTTTGTTTCATATTATTTTACAGTTTTAACTATAAAGTCTAACACTAATATTAAAAGATAGGAACTACAAAAAGATAAATTTATAAAAATGTTAAAGTTAACTTTAGAGCTTTCTTCGATTAAAGTCCGATGTTGCTCTTTGCACCGAGGATACTTATGGAATAACTAAAATTAAAAAAAGAATATAAAAAAAATTCTCTCGATAAACTCAGTTTACGAACCGTACGGCGTACTTGTTAGATCTTAAAATTTTAAAAGTAATTAGTATATTGTTGGACTGTCGTGGAAAATATTAAGAAGATTAGTTACATGGGCCTAAAAAGCTAGAATGTATTTTAAGAATTAGGCACAAAAGGATCAAGAGGCCCAAGTTGAAATAAAAAAATGAAATTAATTATAGGGGACGTAAAGACCTAGAATGTATTTTAAGAATTTAGGCCCAATAGGTTCAAAAGGCTCAAGTTGTAATAAAAAAAGAAGATTAATTATAGGGGGTCTAAAGATATAAGATATATTTTAAGAATTCAGGCCCAAGTTGTAATAAGAAAAGAAGATTAGTTATAGGGGGCTAAAGAGCTAAGATGTATTTTAATAATTTAGGCCCAAGAGGCTCAAGAAGCCTAAGTTGTAATGAAGAAAAAAGATTAATTATAAGGGGCCTAAAGAGCTAGAATATATTTTAAGAATTTAGGCCCATTAGATTCAAGAGGCTCAAGTTCTAATAAATAAAAAAGATTAGTTACAGGAGGCCTAAAGATGGAAGATGTATTTTAAGAATTTAGGCTCACGAGGCCCAAATTGTAATAAAAAAAGAAGTTTAGTTAAGTTATAGAGGGCCTGAAAAATAAGAATGTAGTTTAACAATTTAGGCACAAGAGGCTCAGTAAGACCAAGTTGTAATAAAGAAAAAAAGTAGGGAAGCTCACTAATAACTCCGATATAAATACTGTGTAAATATCGTGTAAATACCGTGTATTATATCGTGTAAATACTGTGTAAATGTCGTGCCATATTTTCATGAGATTGGCAATTCAATTTAAGAAAAGAGAAAGAGTTTAGATATTATGAGTCCTACTTTATTCTATACTCATCATAACAATGCTAACATACAAGATCATACAACCATATAAATCTACGATTCATGTTACTAATATTTATGAATGGCTTAATAGAGACCCTAAATAAGAGCATAATAAAACCTATGCGGTGAAAAAAGATTGGATGCATTCATGCTAACAACATAATTCCATTGGTCGTCATCATTAAATTAATATCATACTCAGTGAATGATACATGTCTTTTAATGCAAGTAGTGCATTTTGTTGATTTATGTGTTTAGGTACCAGTGACGGCCCTAATTTCATGTTACTAGTGTGATCACACACTAGGCCCCCCAAATCCCGAATTCAAAAATCCGTAATCATATTCTTTTCTCACATATATATCATAATTTACGCATATATATGTATATAAATTTTAAGTTTTTTGGGAAGTCATGTGACACATATATGCTTTGTGACGCCCCCAAATCCGCCTCATGGAGAATCTGAGTCATCACGGTATCATCTGCTAAAACATGTATAATATATAACATCATAAAATAATCTATATTGGACTAACACTCCACAGATCATAGAATCGATTTCACACTCTCACATAATTTACATCATAATAAAGTACTAGTACTAACTGAAGTTGGTTAATTTCAGTCTTGTTATAGCTCTGACAAAGCTCGTAACTAGCGCAAGATCATCCATCGAGCAAGACGAAGCTAATAACTTTCAATCTTGATAAGGCCCTTTCCGTTTTTATCTCTCTACTGCTCTGAATGATTTTTCTATTCATCTTTGACTATAAAAACTATTCATAATAGAAAGGGTGAGCATCGAAATGCTCAGCAAATTTATCCCGTGACACAACGATTTGTAAAACGTAAATTTAAAATGTTCAAAAACAAAAGAGTCCCAAAATAATTTCAATATTTCAAACTGAAAATAATTTCACATCAAAATCATATTTGAGTTGCTATATAAGTAAAAGAGAAGCAAACTCTTATCTGACACTGGATTCCAAAACCGTCACGAGAATAAACTAGTCATAGTCCACCCCAGTACATCAGCGATGCGATCAACTACCACAGTGTATCGTCCTCCTGTGTGTCTTACGCTCACCCGATCATGGTTCATCGTAAGGAATCCCAACACACACGTGCTAGCATTGAAAACGGGTTCTACCTTGAACCCACGGCCACACACGAGCCGATAAACAATATCCGCATCTCGGATAAATAATAAATAAACCATGGGTATTACCATGTTGACCATTACAGATGAAAGAATCCTCTGATGATTTACCATATTCATTTAACATGAAATTTTGAAAGAATATACAGAGTAATTTTAATCTGGTTTGAACAATAAACCAATTATGAAGCGAAATGAATTATCGACACGAACAATGTGTCGATCATGTGATTAGTAACAGTGATTTTTCTCGAATGAGTCAGAATAATCGAGAATCAAGCGAAATTTGGGCCGCTTGAATAATAAACAACCCCTTAATAAATAATCAACCATAAAATATCATTAAAGAGAATAAAAATTGAGTTCTTAAATAAATCAATTTTTGTGAGAATTGTTTTTCAAAGTGGGAAAAGAATTAAACGATTTGCAACTTGAGGCTCAAGAAGATTACTAACGAAATATTTCTATTTTTAAACATATTCAATTTATAAATCACATTCACAAATTTTAAAACTATAAATAACAGGCAGAGTAAGGGAGGGCAGAATAAACTTGCCTCTGATCTGGTGTATACGAGATTTGCAACAAAATTACAATATCCCAAGTTTTCCAATTTCTCGACTTAAGATTCTAAATAAGAATTAATAATAAATATTTAGAAACTCAAATAATATTTAAATAAAGCTTCATGTCGAGTCATCTTAGAATAGTTATTGAAAATCATTCATATCTATTTAATTGTAATTCTAGCAATTTAACCAAATATTCCACATTTAATCAAGTATTCTCAATAATAAGAGATTAAAATAGTTGAATTTTCAAAAATATTAATCTAATAAAGCAATCCGTAATAATTATTCATCAAAATATAATAATTAAATAGTATTATTGTCGAGCCTACTAAAATTATCTTATTTAAATTAGTTCATATCTTTTTACTCAACTTCTAGTCAATTTAATAAGATTAAGCTAATAATGAATCAATTAAACTTCTGAATTTGTTAATTCAAACATTAAAATAGAATATCACTCACATAATTAAATCCGTAGAAAAACATAATAATAATTCTTTAGATACATTTCTTTCTTTTATTCATTACTTCTGACTAATAAAATTTTAAATAAATATCTCGCTTGCATATGTTCCAAATAAACACCTTTTTATTCCTTACAAGAGTAAATGTTGAATTTTAAATTCGTAGTTATAGGAAATCCTTTAATTATCCATCAATAGTTTCCATTACCTTACTTTAAATTTTATTTATTAAATATATTCTTCTCTTAACCTTATTGCAATCACTATCTCTTTTTTCTTTTTATTCAAATAAAAATTTTATAACCCAACCGATTAAATTAAATCCAATATTTAATTAACTTTATTTTGAGACATCGCTCCCTTTTATTCCACTTCCAAATTGTACTAAATTTACAACACCCATTTACTTTATTTATCACAAATTAAAACTCTATTTACAAAATTACCAAAATGTCCTACCATCTTCTTCACCAACCATCCTCTTCGTCATTCACACAACATCATCAATAATGGCAGCAGCCGCTGGCGACCACCGCTTGACCGAAGGCCGATCAAATTCTGGCCACCCCCCAAATGTATATTTCTTTATCGATTACAACTCGCAACCTTCCGATCTATCTAACTACCCAAGTCGTTTTTTAGAATTCGAAGCCAAACTAAATTTCTGGTGAACTTCGATCATCTCTCTCTCTCTCTCTCTTCCTTCTTCGGCTTTGTTTCCTCCGTGCTTGCCGTAACCACAACATCGCCACTACCACTAACGTTGGTGGCTCTCTATTTTTCCGACGGAGCCTCGACATACCCGAAACACACCCCTTGTCTCCTTCGTTTCTGTCGGTTCTCTCCACCAAAATGACCGTATCGATCTCCTTATTCGATCTCTTCTCTTTTCCCCTTCATCCCGTCGCCATTTACCCCTTTCCCGCTACCTCCACCATCAACGAAAACGGACGAGGTGGTGACCCTCGTTCCGGTCACTTTCTGGTAGAAAAATACCCATGGTTCCCTTCAGTTTTTAATCCTCAAGCTATTTACATCAATAATTTTACCAAATCAATTACCAAAACAAAAAGGCCCAAATTTGGGAAATACTTGACCATAAACCAATTGGGTCGAAATCCACCCAATCAACCAATTGAAATAACCATTTCTAACTCTTTTATCAATAACACCTAATTAATGAATAGCCCTTAAACTTGTATTACTAGGCACAAACTAACAAATTTCATATTCATAAAAATTATAAAGTTGTACTCTTGTTCACCAAATAAATAAATCACTAATTAAATTTGATTCAAGTGGTTTATAAAAATAAAAGATAGATTAGAGTAATACCTTCTTGATGATCATTTGCTTAGCACCATAAAGCCTCTTGAAAATACTTCATTGCTAAACTTCAATTTATAGGAAAAATATTGATAGAGAAAATTTGGGAGAATATGTGTGTGTTTTTAGTGTGTGATATTTTTTTGCAGAAACATAAATATTTCCATTGATAAAAATCCAGAATACAATCCGGAGGGACAGAGTTTCTTTCATTCATAAAAGTATATCATCTAACCAAAAAGCAAGCAAGTGCTCCCAAAAACTTAGACAATATCTCTTCAATGTCCGATCAGATAACCCACAGCTATGCTTTATTAAAACCCCTCAAGAGTAAAACCCAGTGGGAAAAAATTCAGGATGGGAAAAAGAGTACGCACTAAAAATATATTATACAAAACTAAGAATAAACTAATGTATGATAGTTGCGCGGACAATCTCACATATCTTTAACATTATTTTGTAATCTGAGAACTTGGTTAATAATTGAGTTTTAAACCTGATATGAGACCCCCATTAAATCTCTTACCATCCTGAAAATAAAACCAAAGATACAAAGAAAATATTAAAAAATAATTAATAAAATTATAAAACAAATACAAATATATAACACATAATAATAACATAAAATCTAACCAAAATATTAGTTAAACACAAACAAGCTCACTAAATTGGCACAAAACAAGCCCATTAACTGGCACAAAACAAGCCCATTAACTGGCACAAAACAAGCCCGATAAATTGGCACAAAACAAGCCCAATAAATTGGCACAGAATAAGCCCAATAATTGCCATAAGATTCTCTCTAAAAGGCCAAAATTCTACCCTCAAATAGGCCACCCATAAAAGCCTTCAATCAAGACATTCATTAAAATATCTATCAAATAATTAAATAGATTCTAGATTTGTAACTCCCTCTCTTAAGTAAATACCAAAATTACTCCAATAATTATAACATCGACAATTAAATTAAATGAGCAAAATCCATTACATTAATGCACCCCAAATACCCATCATCTTCTCCAACCTTCCACCACCAACAATCATGGCTACTTCCGGTGACATCACCGTCTGACCTCCTACCAGTCAAATTCTGGCAAGCTCGAAACACAAATTTACTTCCAGAGTTCGACTCACCATAACCAGATCTATCAATCTACCCACCCCATTTTTCCAAACTCAACACGAAATACTCCCCATTTTAGATATCAAAATACACTCAAAGACTAAACATATTCAACCACTAGATATTATCATCTTCTTCAACCTTCTGCCACCTGATGCCATGGCTGCCGCCGATCGTCACCGCCGTCCGGCTGACGCCGGCAACCTCCCAAACTTGATTTCTTCCTCGTAATACCACCTTCAGTCCTCGATCTATCTTTTTGCCTTAGTCATTTTTCCAAAAACGAACCGGAATAATTTTCCGGTCACTCTCTCTCTATCTCTCTCTCTGACATGTTATTCAAAAGAATAAATTCATCCCATAAACAAGTTGAACATGTGGATTATCATCCCGAGCATCCTAAGCGCTAGGTAATTATGGCGCCCCACAACCCGGGGTCAGGAGTCTCGGAAGCCACGCCATCTAAACTCACACAACTCACACTACAATATGTAAATACTCACGCTTCACGACCCCACACTTATCACACACACACTTATAGGTTATTGTCTTGGAAACGAACCATCATAACTAGAGTAATTGTTAACCATCAAGTGATATTTATTACAACCCAAAATTAATTAATTTTACCAGGGAATGACCTTTAGGTAAGGCTAGTCCGCCGGCCAAATATACGTTTCTTGTTTCTTACCTTACATAAGTCATACTTATAAATAAGTCGAACTATGAACAACTGAAAACTAATCCAGCTTATTCTGACTACCTGTGGTACAACACCAAACAATCTATGGAACAGCTGGCCATTTCCTACTCGTTTCCTGGTTGTGGTTCTCATGGCAGGCATCTTGATTCACTGTTGTGTTGTGTCAATTTAAGAAAACAAGTGTGAGCTATAATGCCCAGCATAATAATGTACAGTATGAAAATGACTATTGATAACATCATATATAATTATGTTTTATTCGAAAATAGTTTTCCTTGGTGATACACACCTTCTTATGAAAATAATTCTTTAAGGGATTTTAATATCCTGCGAATAACTTAATAGTAATGCCAACACTTAGGCTTGGGTTACGATATTGCATCTCAATTCCAATTGGAAGAATTAGGACACTCGTTGGAGCCACCGTATACGATGATCAGTCATAATACGATAATAGTAACCGTTTTTACTAGTAGAAGGACGACACCTTCGTATCCCGGTTATCACCCTTGCCGCATTCGGGCTACGTGTCCCATTTTCGGGTATACACATACTTCACAAGTTCTTGAGTATACTGAGTACCTTCATCTGTGGTACCTTTGGTAGTCCATCTAGCACACATAGTACCAGAGTCTACCCCTCCCTTGTCCTTTAAAAGAATTCTATCAGTCTAGAGAACTCGAACCATATCGAAGTTTCCCAAGCGTTTTGCTTGTTGATAGAAACAACTTATCTCTCTAAGATATAAGTGTATATATATGTATATACGTACTTCCGAGAATTTCAGAGGAAGTACTAAGGATGTGAGTTGACCGTTGTCAACAGATAATTAATAAGGGGAAAAAGTTTCTCCTTGAAACTATATTCAACATATTAAATAAGTCGGGATAATATTCACCGACATTCTGAAATTATTCGAATGATATTCTGGAATCAGAAAGTATATTTTAAATCAGGATATATGATTTTTAAATCAATAATAATCCCTTTAATAAATAATTAAATGATAATTGATAGATAATTAAACCTCGAATGAGTTTACTCTTTAAAAGAATATTTAAATAATATTCCTCAACTAGTTTGTGTCTACATAATTAATAATCTATAATGAGTAATCGGGTTTGAAATAAATAAACGTTGGAGTATACTACTCCCATAATAAAGGAATAAGTATATAATATTAATTATTCGAACAATAAAATATAGTTGAGGGAATATGATCATTGGGAAATCGTTTTAATAAAAGTTCGATGTGTTTTAATATTTCGTAAGTGGACGTTGAGTCCCTTTAAAACATACTACTATGGACTTATAACCGTCCTATAATATTACCGGAATGATTCCTGGGTTTTATCTTAAATCTCGACCGACTCTCAGTCTTATATAATACGTCATGCTTAAAGCGAAATAATATTTTACGATATATACTTTATCGTACAACATCGCTACATTATGCGAAAATTCAACAACTACGCATCATGGCAAACATGGTATTTATGCAATGATAGTAAAACAATCCTTTCACAACACAACAGTAAAAATGGAGTTGGGTTCGTAAACTTGCCTGGGTATCTCGAGGTGGAGGATGCTCTAGGTTCCGCTCAGAAATCTATAATCATAACACAATTCATTTCGTTAGGTCCCGTTCTAATTTACGGCAACTCGCACTCATGCGCTACTTGTTATGCATCCTCTCAACTTATACTTCCCTTATTATTCCTTTAAGTCACATTGACATTATGGTCGCTTCATTTTCCTAAGTATCTTAGGTTCATTCTTATTATCGCCATCGGCTCCGCTTATGGATTCATACGGTTTCTACTCGCGCGGTCTCGGCTCCGATATTTTTATAAAATTGGAAAATCATTATTTTCACTTTCAATTTTTATGGCAGTTAGGAAACTCAATATGTTACTCTCTGTAAAAATTTCATGATTTATGAACACCTTTAAGTCTATCCTTTATATTTACAAAGTTCGTAATTCGTAGCAGTTTTTGTCACGTAAACCACTTTTAGTAAAACGACCATAACTTTTGATCCATAAATCGGAATCAAGCGATTCAAGTGCCTAATTCTATCCTAAAAAAAGGTTATTTTTCAAGAATCTACAGTTTACAATTTCGGGACTGTCGGCAGAAACTTAAAGTTACGATTTGTCGGTTTTAACGAAGTTACGTTTACGATCGGGGTTTCGTTTACGCCCTAACTCTTTACACAACCACCAACAATCATCATATCATCATCAAAACAAAAACTTCTATCAAGAACATCATGTTCTTGAGGCAACAACAACCAGCCTTAAATCTATTTAACTTAATCATCAAGATTTAACCAATAACACTCATTATACTAGGTTTTACTATCACATACTAAATGGATCTTAAAAATGAATCTTAAATAAAGTTGGGCCAAAGATTTTTACCTTTCTTGAAAGCTTGAGATGTGTTCTTGAGGATGGTGGAGGCTTGGAAGTGCTTGGTATGATTTTTAGAACCTAAAACCACCATTAAAATCAAGAAACCAAAGAGAGGTTACTATTCACACTATTCACTAGTGAGTTTCTTGAATTTATTCCACCCATCAAACTTTGATAAAAAGAGATGAAAGAATTTTTTAACCTTATTTTAGTTTCTAGGAGGCTTAAGAATTAATTGGGTGATTTTACAAGAGCTAGAACTTGGAGTTTTTGAATTGGATTTCCCCTTTTTCTCTTGAATGGCCGAATGGAACAAATGGGAATGGGGGGTATTTATACTCCTCTTGGTTGCTTCTCTTGAATACTTTGATAGGTTGCTTCTGGAAAGATGAGGTGATATCTTTGCAATTGATTTTATTCTCCTAGTATAGCATTCTAGGTTGATTCTTGGTTGCATATCTTAGGGACAAATCCTAATAGCTTACTAGGTTACAAGCTAAACTACAAGGTTAGCTTCCTTAGCACACTATTTTGCTAGCTAGCTTGATCATCCTATGGTTAGCTCACTATTTGATGAAGTAACCATGGTTACTTCCTTATCATGGTTTAGTTAGTGCGTTACGTTTATTTAATCGTTTACGCGTTCGCTCGGTTACTTAAACGTTCTCCGTAATACTTACTCGTAATTGGTTTGCAAAGTAATTCCTTTCGTATTTATTCCTTATATTTTTATTTATACTACTTGAATACAAATCCATAGGATTTTAATCTCGTAATTACATTGTGATTCCCGTAATCCTTGATAAGTCGTAAATAAGGTCGTTTTTCAAAGTTCGTTTTCTTCGAAAATAAATAGCGTTTACATACACTCATTTGATACGTATAGTCGTAATATCAACTACGAAACTCATTTTCTCATGCACTACATAGTGTGGGCTCAAAAGTTTTTCCCGTCTGTCAGGGTTACTATTCATTTAAAGTTTTACAAGGTCTCAAAAATTCGAGTTATTACAGTCTTCCCCTCTAACAAGGATTCCGTCCCGGAATCAATTAGAAAATAAGTGGGATATCTATTCCTCATTGAGTCTTCAAGTTCCCAAGTTGATTCCTCAACATTTTGATTTCTCCATAAGATCCTAACCAGCTTCACAGTTTTGTTCCTCAACATTTGTTCTTTCTGGTCCATTATCCTTACTGGCTGCTTGATGTAGGTTAGGTCTGGTTGTAAATCTACCTGCTCGTACTCTATTACATGTCATGCATCTGCATGGTACTTCCTTAACATGGACACATGAAACACGTTATGCACTTGTTGCAAATTAGGAGGCAAGGCGAGCTCGTAAGCTAGAGGTCCTATTCTCCTCAAAATTTGAAAGGGTCCTATGAATCTGGGACTCAGCTTCCCTTTCTTTCCAAATCTCATCACTCCTTTCCATGGTGATATCTTCAATAACACAAAATCTCCTACTTCATATTCCCTATCATTCCTGGTCTGGTCGGCGTACTTCTTTTGTTTGTCCTGGGCTGCTACCAGTCTTTTCCTGATGAGTCCTACCATTTCTCTGGTCTGCTGGACTAACTCTGGTCCTAATATCTTGTGTTCTCCGACTTCATCCCAACATAGGGGAGAGCGATATCTCCTTCCGTAAAGAGCTTCATACGGGGGTATTCCTATGCTAGCGTGATAGTTATTGTTGTAAGCAAATTCGATCAGGGGTAAGTGGTCATCCCAATTTCCTTTGAAATCAATGGCACACACTCGTAGCATATCTTCTAGGGTCTGAATAGTCCTTTCGCTTTGTCCATCAGTCTGGGGGTGGTAAGCGGTACTCATGTTTAGTCCGGTGCCTACGCATTCCTCGAAGCTTCTCCAAAATTGGGAATTAAACCTTGGGTCTCTATCTGACACTATGGCTACAGGAACGCCGTGTCTCACTACAATTTCCTTCAAGTAAATATCTACCAACTTGTCTACGGTGTATCTTTCGTTGATTGGTAGGAAGTGTGCGGACTTGGTCAGTCTATCAATGATAACCCATATGGCATCGTGATTGGTTTTTGTCCTTGGTAAGCCTGTCACAAAATCCATGGCTATATGCTCCCATTTCCATTCCGGAATCTCTAGGGGTCGTAATAGTCCACTAGGTCACTGATGTTCAGCCTTCACTCTCTGGCATGTCAAGCACTTGCTGACCCACTCTGCTACTTCTTGTTGGATTTTAACGCAGCGGGGGCAAGGCAAAAACACTTTTACACATACAAAATCCAAATAAAAGCATATAAATCGTGAATAAAAATTCGAGGGATCAAATCTAACCTTTTAAAATAATTCGGAGACAACGATCAGAGATCCTTAGCAGTTGCTCCTCAATTGTGAAGCACTCCACCGGTATCCACCAAGAAAACGATGTTAAGGAGGAAGAAGGAGGTGGAGAGAATTGGGTTTTCCAAACTTTTTGGGTTTTGTGTTTGATGTGGGTTAGAATAAAATAGAGTCTATAATAGTGTATTTATAGGCAAAAATTTTAGCTGAAATTTTCCCATAAATATTATTATTATTATCCCATTTATTATTCTCATTAATAATTAAAACACCTTTTAATCATTAATCCTTTTTATAAACACTTTAGAAATAATTCTCTCTCTTGATTTAATTTCCAATATTTAAATCCTTTAATTAATAATATTAAGAATTTTTCTTAATTAATTTATAATCAATTAAATCTCATTTAATCAATTATTAAATTTGCCAATTAATTATTTATTTCACAAATAAATAATTATTTAGCCATTATTAATTAATTCCTCCACCCTTAAATCATTCTCTTTTTATGGTGTGACCATGTAGGTTCAATATTAAGCCGGTAGTAGAAATAAATAATAATAAAACTATTTTATCATTATTTATATAAATTTTCTAATTTATTAAATATGATTAATTAATTAATCACATTTATTCTACATCGTGAGGGATACTTCTCAGCATATCGCGACTATCCGGATAATACGAATTCACTGCTTAGAATACCAAGAACCTATTCAGTGAATAGTTACTGTATAATAAACTCCTTCTACCCTACAATGTTCCGATTAAATACAAGGCAAGGATCTCGTGTCAAGCCTATCTAATTCAATCACTTGCTTACCATTTACTATGCGTAGTTCTATGCAAATTAGAAACTCCTTTCTAATTTCATTCACTCTGGCCAGAGATTCCTGAACTAGCATAAGTGGATCAGCCTTGAACATTCGCTTCCTTCACTGGAAGGGGTAGATCCTTTATTGATCATACACTATCTTCGTGTACAAATTCCTATACCCAGAAGAGCCCTAATAATTGTCCCTGGAGACTAAGAACTAAACCAAAGCATAGTTCAGTGTACACAAGATTACTATGATGACCTCAAGTCTAAGGATACTTGTACAACTATCACTATATGAACAACTGCTGACACGTGAGTGAACTCCATCAGTTGTTCAGCTGTGCGAGTCATGTTCAGTGAACTTATTCTATAATAAGCACCTACATACTAGCTATAGTGTCACCACACAAATGTCTATGAGAACAGACATCCTTCATAATGAAGCAAGCATAGTATGTACCGATCTTTGCGGATTATTAATTACCAGTTAGTAATCCTATGACCAGGAACTATTTAAGTTTAGAGTTATCATCTTTTTAGGTCTCACTATTATGATCTCATCATAATCCATAAAAAGCTTTACTCTAAACTATGATATATCTTATTTAAACACTTAAATAGATAAAGCCCGTAATAAAAACAAAACAAGTCTTTTATTAATATCAATGAAATCAAAACATATTACATAAAAGTTATTCCTAAATCCTTATACATGATTGGACTTAGGACATATTCCTTTCAATCTCATACTTGTACTAAAGCCAATCACTCTGGTATCTAATACCCATCTTGTCTTTATGACGATCAAAGTGACTTTCATAAAGTAGCTTTGTAAGTGGGTCTGCTATGTTGTTATGTGTGTCAACTCTAATTCAATACAATACAAGAAATGTTACCGCGCTCCCACTAACCCTTTTTTAGACACACGGTTCATCTACGTTTTTGATAAAATCAAACTATTTGATTGTCTCATCAAAACGAATGTTCCATCTTTCGAGAAGCTTGCTTTAAACCACATATGGTTCGCAGCAGCTTACACACTAGGTTTTCATTTCCCTTGGAAAGAAAACCATCTGGCCATCTGCCAGATTTCATAGTCGTAGTAAGCAGCATTCGCAAGCAAAATCCGAACTGATTTTAACAGGGCTACAGGTAAAAAGTTTCAACAAAGTCAATCCATTGCCTTTGTTTGAATCCTTTTGTCACAAGCCTGGCCTTATAGGTCTCCACCTGGCCATCTGCTATAATCTATCTTTTGTATACCGTATACATAGATTCCATTCTGGATTTCATGGCACTATGCCATTTCTCTGAGTCAACACTACTCATAGCCTCATTATAGGTCACAGGGTCGTCATTATCAATGATCGACAACTCATTGTCATTCTCAATGACAAGGCCATAATACCTCTCAGGTTGGCGAGACACTCTCCCTGACCTATAAATGGGCTGTTCCACAAAAGGTTGTTCAGTCAGAACAGGTGTTTCCACTTGATCCGTAGTAGTTTATGCTTCTTGAACTTCATCAAGTTCAAATTTTGCTCCCACTGTTTCCTTCAAGGATAAACTCTTTTCCAAGAAGGTATCATGTCTGGATACAAACACCCGATGATCGGTGTAAAAGTAATACCCTAAAGTCTCTTTAGGATATCCCACAAAACTACATTTTACGGATCGATATTCCAGCTTATCTGGGTCAACTTACTTGACATAAGCTGGACATCCCCAAATCTTAACGTGTTTAAGACTCGGTTTCCTTTCTTTCCATATCTCATACGGAGTTTGAGGAACAGATTTTGGAAGGCACCATATTCTGTAAATATGCTGAGGTTTCCAATGCATAACCCCATAGGAATACTGGAAGATTTGCATAGCTCATCATAGACCGAACTATGTCTAACAAAGTTCGATTTCTCCTTTCAGATACCAATCTGGAGGCGTTCATTGGGAGACTATACCATTTACTTTGAGATAATCTAGAAACTCTCCATTCAAGTATTCACAACCTCGATCTAATCGAAGAATTATAATACTATGTTTGGTTGTTTCTCCACTTCATACTTATATTCTTTGAACTTTTCAAAGGCCTCAGACTTATATTTCATCAAACACATATCCGAATCTAGATCTATCATCTATGAAAGTAATGAAGTATGAAAATCCACCCCTGGCATGCGTAGACATTGGTCCACATACATCTGTATGTACCATTCCTAGCAAATTTGCAGCCCTCTCTCCATGTCTACTAAATGGAGACTGCAATGCCACAATAAAGTGAGATTTTCATCATCCATTTTCTTTTATTAGTTTGTTCAATCTGAAGTAAATTATGTCACATATATATAGAACATTATTTAAAACACCACGTCCATAAAGAATATTATCTCTAAGAATAGAACATTCATTATTCTCAATAATAAATGAAAATCCAGCCAAGTCTAACATGGGAATAATATTCCTCACAATCGAGGGAACAAAATAACAATTATTTCAAACAATAGTCTTGCCCGTAGGCATATGTAAATGAAATGATTCTACATCTTCAGCAGCAACTCTTGCTCCATTTCCCATCAGTAGAATCACCTCCTCTTCCTCAAGAGTCCTACTTCTCCTTGGTCCCTGCAACAATTGCAGATATGAGAACCATAGGCGGTATCTAATACCCAAGTAGAAATTTGATTTAATGACATATTCACTTCTATCATGAACATACCTGAATCAGAAGCGGTAGTCTCACTACCCTTCTTCTTCTTCAATTCTGCAAGGTAAACCTTGCAGTTCCTCTTCCAGTGCCCCCACCTTGTTACAGTGAAAGCAAACAACTTTGCTCTTGGGGTCTTCAGCTTTTGGTGGAACCGGCGTTTTCTCACCTACTTTCTTCTTCTTGGAAGAGTTCCTCTTCCTTTTCTTAGGATTGGAACCTTCACCAATTAGAAGAACAGAACTCTTCTTAGGGGGAAAATTCGATTCCGCAGTCTTCAACATGTTGTGGAGTTCAGGCAGGCTGACATCCAACTTATTCATATGAAAGTTCACAACAAACTGCGAGAACGAACTCGAAAGCGATTGCAAGACCAAGTCTTGGCTCAGCTCCCCATCCATGGCAAAACCAAGTTGTCCAAGACATTCAATCAAATTGATCATTTTAATTACATGGTCATTCACAGATGATCCCTCAGACATCCTACACTCGAACAGCTCCTTCGATATCTCATATCGAGCTGTCCTCCCTGCCACATCATACAACTCTTGTAGATGCATGAGGATAGTGTGAGCATCCATATGCTCATGTTGCTTCTGTAGCTCAATGTTCATGGAAGCTAGCATGATGCATTGAGCAACATTTGCATCATCTATCCACTTACGATACACAACATGTTCATCATTATGCGCATCGCTAGCAGGTTCAGTAGGCTTAGGTGAGTCAATCACGTATTCCAGCTTCTCAATCCTGAGAACAATTCTCAAGTTTCGAAGCCAGTCAGCATAATTAGGACCAGTCAATTTATGAGCATCTAGTATGCTCCTGAGTGATAGTGCATAAGACATAACGTATATTGTAAATCTGTAAATAATAAACACATAACAACACTTAGCAAATATTCGATTTCATTTCATAACACTATATGAATCGGGTCTTTATTCATAAGTGGCTCCCACTAGTTTACCTAATTTATTCAACCCCCTGCGTGAAAAATTAAGCATTCATAATGCTAGTGGGAATAGGGATCCTACATTCCATTACACAACCCCGGCTGTAGCACGAACCTCCATGTAATGTTCAATAGGCAGACAACTCTTGTCAATTACATCTCATGTTATTCCCTAATCAAACTTTAGCCTCTTGAATAATTGAGTCTCGGCTATAGCACGACAAACTCAATATTCTAAGTCAAGTTTAACCCAACATTCGTACAGTTGAATCAGTCCCCAAAGGCCCACGGTTGTAGCACGTACCGACCTTTAGATTCTTATTCAATGTACACATCTCTATGTAATAGAAAAGTATTTCTTATTTCGAAATCAAAGCCCTCGGCTGTAGCACGAACCGACATTGATTCAAAAATAAGAACTACTTTTCTATCATGTTGGAAGGCTATGACCGACACAAGCCCGTTGTATCATTGGCCAATTACTACTTGATATTATTTAATTTTAGAGGGATTATATTACGTTACAATCATAATCATATTATAAAGAAATTCTTCCTTTTAAATTAAATATTTCAAATCAATAATCAATAATCAGATGATTACCAGATCGGGTGGAGCATTGTCAAGAGGCGTCACTTAATAACCCTTTCTTACAGATAGAAATCTGTTGTTGACAGAATCATCCTTTCTCTCATATCGAAAATTCATATTCAATTGCGTGTTTTATAAACACAAGAATCTCATGATTGTATTCATAATATTGTTCTTAAGGTTATGAAACAATTTCACTATACTAGGTTGTCTAACAAACGCCTTATGTTACTTTAAGTTCACCTAAATCTATCATCGCATGATAAACTAAGTATATATCACATATATAAACATGAATAAACATCAAGGTAGGCATGTTACATCATCTAGCACATTAGTCTAAGCATTATACATCTCTATGTATCACATGAAGCATTTAAAATCAATTAAAACAATCAAAAACAGCTTTAAAACACTTCATGGAAATATAAACAGTTCAAAACTTTTATATAAACTAAAATTGATCACTCCATTAGATCCGTCTCGGAAAAACGAATCCACCGGTATATTGCACGCCCAAAACGGAGTTACGAAACTCCCAGAAAATCAATTTTAAAATCAACAGACGGGCTGTAACGCATTACAGGAACGCGTTACAAGCCCTGTAACGCATTCCGGTAATGCGTTACAAGGGTGTAACGCATTCCGTGAATGCGCCACAGGTGTGTAACGCATTCCCGAAATGCGTTACACCCCTATTTTTTTTTTGTTTTTGCAGCCGCCTGACAGTATTCTCGATTCCCGTGCCTGACTATCACAACAGTACAGCCGTACCTTTGCTTCCGTGCAGCAGAGTACAGAAACCACAGCAGTGCAGATACATAATATATATATACTTATAGTTTATTTATATATATATATATATGACTTTATTTAATTACGAATTTAATTGTAAGAACTTCAAAAATTCATAATAAAAAATCTATACATCATAAAAATTATGAAAAAAATACCCAGACGATCTACAACACTTGTAGAACCCAGATCAACATTCAAAATTATTCTGAGAAACGATTTGTCATCAGACAAAATTAATCCATGATATAACTTGTAAAAATCATAATTAATTCATACAAGTACATAAAATTCTGAAATTTTTACCACAGATCTATATGCATACAAACTATGCTCTGATACCAATGTTGGATTTTAACGCAGTGGGGGCAAGGCAAAAACACTTTTACACATACAAAATCCAAATAAAAGCATATAAATCGTGAATAAAAATTCGAGGGATCAAATCTAACCTTTTAAAATAATTCGGAGACAACGATCAGAGATCCTTAGCAGTTGCTCCTCAAGTGTGAAGCACTCCACCGGTATCCACCAAGAAAACGATGTTAAGGGGGAGGAAGGAGGTGGAGAGAATTGGGTTTTCCAAACTTTTTGGGTTTTGTGTTTGATGTGGGTTAGAATAAAATAGGGTCTATAATAGTGTATTTATAGGCAAAAATTTCAGCTGAAATTTTCCCATAAATATTATTATTATTATCCCATTTATTATTCTCATTAATAATTAAAACACCTTTTAATCATTAATCCTTTTTATAAACACTTTAGAAATAATTCTCTATCTTGATTTAATTTCCAAAAATTAAATCCTTTAATTAATAATATTAAGAACTTTTCTTAATTAATTTATAATCAATTAAATCTCATTTAATCAATTATTAAATTTGCCAATTAATTATTTATTTCACATATAAATAATTATTTAGCCATTATTAATTAATTCCTTCACCCTTAAATCATTCTCTTTTTATGGTGTGACCCTGTAGGTTCAATATTAAGCCGGTAGTAGAAATAAATAATAATAAAACTATTTTATCATTATTTATATAAATTCTCTAATTTATTAAATATGATTAATTAATTAATCACATTTATTCTACATCGTGAGGGATACTTCTCAGCATATCGCGACTATCCGGATAATATGAATTCACTGCTTAGAATACCAAGAACCTATTCAGTGAATAGTTACCGTACAATAAACTCCTTCTACCCTATAATGTTCCGATTAAATACAAGGCATGGATCTCGTGTCAAGCCTATCTAATTCAATCACTTGCTTACCATTTACTATGCGTAGTTCTATGCAAATTAGAAACTCCTTTCTAATTTCATTCACTCTGGCCAGAGATTCCTGAACTAGCATAAGTGGATCAGCCTTGAACATTCGCTTCCTTCACTGGAAGGGGTAGATCCTTTATTGATCATACACTATCTTCGTGTACAAATTCCTATACCCAGAAGAGCCCTAATAATTGTCCCTGGAGACTAAGAACTAAACCAAAGCATAGTTCAGTGTACACAAGATTACTATGATGACCTCAAGTCTAAGGATACTTGTACAACTATCACTATGTGAACAACTACTGACACGTGAGTGAACTCCATCAGTTGTTCAGCTGTGCGAGTCATGTTCAGTGAACTTATTCTATAATAAGCACCTACATACTAGCTATAGTGTCACCACACAAATGTCTATGAGAACAGACATCCTTCATAATGAACCAAGCATAGTATGTACCGATCTTTGTGGATTATTAATTACCAGTTAGTAATCCTATGACCAGGAACTATTTAAGTTTAGAGTTATCATCTTTTTAGGTCTCACTATTATGATCTCATCATAATCCATAAAAAGCTTTACTCTAAACTATGGTATATCTTATTTAAACACTTAAATAGATAAAGCCCGTAATAAAAACAAAACAAGTCTTTTATTAATATCAATGAAATCAAAACAGATTACATAAAAGTTATTCCTAAATCCTTATACATGATTGGACTTAGGACATATACCTTTCACTTCTCTCTTCATGTTAGGCCACCAATAATATTCCTTAAGGTCACGGTACATTTTTGTAATTCCTGGGTGGATTGAATATCTAGAGCTGTGTCCTTCATGCAGTAGCTCATCCTTTAACTCTTGCACATTTGGAATCCGAATTCGGGACGCATACCTCATGATCCCTTTCTCATCCTTCTCGCTTCTCACTTCTTCACCGGTCAATGTTCCTTTTTCCTCACTCATCTTCTTTTCCTGACATACTCGTATCTTTTCAGTCAGCTTCGGCACTAGCTTAATCTCAAATAATCCTTCCGTTCCTTTACCGGTCATCCTCACGTCAATTTCCATCTTCTCAATTTCTTTAATTAACTCTTCTGATGTCATTATCATCTTGAGTCTTTCCTTCCTACTAAGAGCGTCAGCCACCACATTGGCTTTACCCGGGTGATATAATATTTCACAGTCGTAGTCTTTTATCAACTTTAACCATCTCCTCTGTCTCATGTTCAGTTCCTTCTGAGTAAAAATATATTTGAGGCTTTTATGGTCAGTGTAGATCTCGCATTTCTCACCGTATAGGTAGTGTCTCCAAATTTTCAGGGCAAACACTATGGCTGTTAATTCTAGATCATGCATAGGGTATCTGCTCTCATATTCCTTCAATTACCGAGAGGCATACGCTATAACTTTATCGTGCTGCATAAATACACATCCTAATCCTTTAAGCGATATGTCGCTGTATATCACAAACTCTCCCTTTCCATCGGGAAGAACGAGCACTGGTGCTGACATCAGCCTCCTTTTCAGTTCTTGAAAACTTTCCTCACATTTGTCTATCCATGCAAACTTTTCTGCCTTCCGGGTAAGTCTAATCAGTGGACCGGCTATCTTAGAAAAGTCTTGCATGAATCTTCGGTAATATCCTGCTAAACCCACAAAACTCCTAACCTCTGTTGGGGTAGTTGGTCTTTCCCAATTGGATACCGCCTCTATCTTGGCAGGGTCAACTAAAACTCCTTTGCTACTCACCACATGTCCTAAAAACTAAACTTCTCTATACCAAAACTCGCACTTCGAGAACTTGGCATACAATTTCTCATTCCTCAAGATTTCCAAGACTACCCTCAAATGTTCTGCGTGTTCTTGCTCTGTCTTTGAGTAGATCAGAATATCGTCTATAAAAACTATCACACATATATCCAGGTACTTTTTGAACACTTTGTTCATCAAATCCATAAAGGTTGCGGGTGCATTGGTTAACCCAAACGACATAACTAAGAACTCATAGTGTTCATACCTAGTGTGAAAAGCAGTCTTCGGTATATCTTCCGGTTTGATTTTCAACTGGTGATATCCTGTTCTCAAATCTATTTTAGAAAAATGTACAGCTCCTTTGAGTTGGTCGAATAGGTCATCAATTCTGGGGAGAGGGTACCTATTCTTAATAGTCAGCTTATTCAGCTCTCGATAGTCTATCCATAACCTCATACTGTCGTCCTTTTTCTTTACGAACAGTATTGGCGCTCCCCATGGCGACACACTGGGCCTTATCATTTCATTATCTAATAACTCTTACAGTTGAGAAGCTAGTTCCTTCATCTCAACTGGGGCTAGTCTATACGGGGCCTTGGATACTGGTGTCGCTCCTAGTGCTAACTCTATAGCGAACTCTATTTCTCGGTCAGGTGGCAATCCTGGTAAGTTCTCTAGAAATACATCCTTGAATTCATTTACTACGGGTATGTCTTGTATATTAGGGACTTCCTTCTTGGTATCTATCACATAAGTCAAATAGGCCTCGTTACCTTTCCTTAACAATCTTTTTGCCTGTAGCATGGTTAGAAATTTCTGGTTCTGTCGTTGACCTTTAAACACTACTTCTTTTTCATTCTGCACTCTTATCTTTACTTTAATCTGTTCATAATCTATTTGCGCTCCGTTACTGGATAACCAATCCATTCCTAGATTAGATCAAATTCTCCTAACGCGAATGGGATTAGGTCAACCTCGAAGATCTTCCCTTCTAATTTCAACTTGCACTTAGGGTGTACTTGATTTATAATGATTATTTCTCTGTTTGCTATTTCCACTCGTAATATCTCACGTAAGGGTATGGCATTAAGTTTTAACTTTTTAGCAAAATCTAGAGATATAAAAGACTTGGTTGCTCCAGAATCAAATAGGACATTTGCATGTTCGGAATTTAACAAAAGGGTACCTGCTATCACGTCAGTGTTTCGGACAACATCCTGAACAGTCATGTTGAAGGTCCTAGCAGCTGGGGGTCGGTTGGATGCAGTTTTGCTCATCCCTGAGGATGGGGGCTTCAACGTTGGGAAATCCTTCCTCATGTGCCCTACCTTTCCACATTGGAAACACGTTACATTGGGCCGGGTGCAGTTGTAGGCAAGGTGTCCGATTTGGTCACACCGGTAACATCTCAGAGGGGCTCTTGTCTGGGTACACACTCCAAGGTGTCTCTTCTTACAGGTTTGACACTCTGGTATTGGGGAACGTGGTTGGCTATGAAATGTTGCCCTAGATTGTCCGCCACCCTGGCCAACGCTCTCACTCAGGGCCTTTCTGAATCCGGGGCCTCGTGTAGGTTGCGATACTGCTCCCCTGACGAACCTGCTCGGAAGGCTCCTGTTCCCGGTTCCTACTCCTTGGCTTCCTATCTTCCTCTTCCTATTCTCCTTCTCTTTCACACTCTGCTCACTGCCAGCTTCAACAATCGAGGCTTTCTGTACTAAGGTGGCATAGTCTGTCAGCTCTAACACTACTACTCGGTTCTATATCCACTGTTTCAAACCAAGCTGAAACCTACGCGCTTTCTTTTCTTCGGTATTCATAAACTCAGGCACAAATCTCGACAACTCAGTAAATTTGGCCTCATATTCTGCCACAGTCATCTTATCCTGTTTCAACTTCAGAAACCTAATCTCCATCTGGGTTTCCATAAACCTAGGGAAATACTTGTCTAAGAACAGTTGGGTAAATCTATCCCATGGAATCACAGCATCAGTTTCTAGGTTTCATTTGGACTCCCACCAGTAGTTAGCTTCCCCTTTCAGCATGTAAGAAGCGAAAATGGTCTTATGTCGTTCCTCAACACCTAGTATCTCGAAGGAATTTTCTATCTCTTTGAGCCAGGCCCGTGCTTCAACAGGGTCGGCAGATCCTAGAAACTCTGGGGGTTTGAGAGATTTGAAGGCTCTAGAGGAAGTAGCTGCAGTCTGTTGGGCAGTTTAATAACCCCAATTTTTGGAATCTTTGAAACACTGATGAATAGTGATTTTGCTGATTATGCTGATTAAGACAACTTTTCATGCAACACTATGTAGGAGTTCTTTTATTGATATTCTGAGATCATATTAGTACTCCATATGGTATATAAGTGTATGTAAAGATCGTCAGAATCCAAATTCGAACACTATGATTTTTCCCGAAAATCCACCAGATACCAAAAGAATTGAGTATAAGGTAACATGATTAAAAGGATTTAAATTCAAGGATTATAAGAGAGGATCATAGAAGGAATATAAAATATTGAGAAAGGTTTAGGGGAACCCAAGTAATGAGATCCCCGATATGATCCCTCAAACGATTAGCAAGAACGAACGATAAACGAGTCGTAAAATAATTAAACGACAAGTAATGCAAGAGATTTTAGTGCAAGGATTAAGGATGTTAATCAAGCATTTAAGCAAGGATTAGCATAAGAAGATGCTTCCACCACCAAGTGGTGACAAGTGGCAAATGGTGAAGTCACCAAGGTGATGTCATGCTTAGTCATACTCCACTCACTTTAATCAACCAACAAATCACCCAAACATCCCATTCACTTCATTTTCCACCACAAACACATTCAACAAAGAAAGAACTCTCCCAAGAACATCTACTCTCGGCTTCTTCATTATTTCAAGGAGAAAAATTCCAAAAATCAAGATCCAAGCTTTGTTAATTTGCAAGGTAATTACCCAAGGTCCCTTATGATTAGATAAGCATATCCTAGGAGTTTAAGCTTCTATTTATTCATGAATCTCTTCCAGTAAATCAAGGAAGAAGATGATGAATAGTGTTTTCAAGATTTCTAACTTTATTTTCTTTGATTTCCTTTAAGATCCAAGCATTCCTAAGTTATCTCAAGGCTTCTTAAGGCTTCCTAGCTACTCTAATCACTCCAAGGAAGCTATAACCCCTCCAAACCCTAACTTTACATTGAGTATTAGGTTTGGTTTTGTTTCTTATAGTTCATGAGAGCATGATTCTTGTATGTTTAGAGTTTTGTTGGAATTGTAATGATTTTGGGTTATAAATCTTGGTTGTTGGTTGATGAACCATAAGTATAGTTAGTAGCTCTTTTTTCAGATTGAATAAGTTGGAAAAATCTTGAGGTTGTGGACTGAGTTAGTAAGGTTTGGATGAAGTTTAGTGGTATGGGTGGTTATGGGTTGATTTGTGGTAGATTTGTGGTTGATTGGAGTAGTTTAAACTTTGGTAATCGCGTAAACATAGCCGTCGTAATGCCCGATTTACCTTAGACTGTTTTGTGCTTAAATTTTGCACCCGAACACTCACTGCCATGAACTGACCATTACCGTTTTTAGATAGTTCATGTTACGAGCTTCGTTTTGATATGTGGTTCGCTTGAATCCGATATACGGTTTAGGAGAAACGACCGTTTTAAGTAACGGTGTTTCGCGAACGAACCATTACCCCTCGCCTTATTTTGAAACCTTGGTTAAGGCCCTTAAATGACTAATTGGAGTATGAAACGATTATGTAAAGTGTATTAGGTAGTTGGTAGTGTATTCGCAAAAGCATCACCTTAAAATTCGTAACGGTTAATTTATTAAAAATTGTGGAGCCGAGGGTACTCGAATGACTTATGTGATTTGTTAAGCGTAGAAATGACCATAAGCGAACGTTAGGGTTCAATTGGTTAAAGTCTAGTTTCTTAAGCGACCGGGGTTTAATTCCGACTTATGTTGTTATTCATAGGTTATCGGAGCCACTCTAAGTTTAAGTCTATCTGGGAGCACTCAGGCAAGTTTTCTACCCGTTATACTGTTGTTGTGATCTATATATGTATATGCATTATCTTGTGATAAGTGCATGAATGTTATTAGCAAATTTTGTGATATATTTGAGCATGCTGATATGGTATATATGCATGCCTGTTTCATAATCTTGATATCTAATTGTTGATTCAAATGATTATAAGTTGCATAATACCTATGCTAGAGATAAGCAGTAGTTGCGTATACCCTTAGTATAGAGGACCCAAAGGTGAACATTTTCTAAACCGGGAGTCGATTTTCCCGAGTATAATATATATATATATATATATTTATTTATATATATATATATAGATATAGTTGTCAAAACTATTAATCGAATAAGGTTTATTCGATAACTTTATTTTATTTAATGAATATTATTTTGAATATTTATTCGAGGACTTATGACTCCGCTTATTTTATTTAATGAATATTATTTTGAATATTCATTCGAGGACTTATGACTCCGCTTATTTTATTAAATAATATTCTTTATTTTATTAAAGAATAATGTTTCGATAATCAAACTTATTTTCGATTATTCCAATAAAGATCGTACTTTCGTATAAGAATATCTTTAGTTATTTATTATTCATTTCCAGTATGAGTTTTAAAACTTCTACTTCAATTATTTTTATAAAGATTATCCTTATGGGAATATTATTTAAATAATAATATTCAGATATCCTCCAACATATCGGGACTGATTTATTTTATTAAATCAGCATTACTCCAAATATTTTCAAAAATGTTTTCGAGTCTTCAAAATGATTTTAAAAGTTAGAGCGGATCCCAAAACTCGTTTTCAATTTTAAGGTCTTCCTTTCGAAGGGGACTTGAATACTCGCTCAAAAATCTAAGGGATCCGGCTCTGTGGTGTATTTTATATTCGCAACGTGGTTGCTGTTTTGAGAAAACTATTTGATTACTTGCCTAATGTTCGGGAAGTAAGTCCATCTAATTGAGTCGGCATAAGCGACAGGCCGGGGTACGGTCTATGAAGGTGTAAGAGGTTGGGTGAAAGTCCATCCCCGCGTGAGTGGCCGGGTATCGGTCTAGCGCGAGGTCCTAATGTGGCCAGGGTGATGACCAGTGAAGAATTCATCCATCTACAGTTGAAAATGTTACTTAATGGGTATCTTTTCCTGATCAGCAAGATATCGGGTCTATGCCAAAATTCTTTTCTTTCCAAATTCATTGGATATTACAACTCTGTTCATACTTTACATGACAGAGGTTTTTAGGAAATGTATGAGAGATATATATGGATATATATATATATATCGGGAATTAATGAAGTATCTCGTAACTTCATTTCTTTTGAATGATATTTCAAAGATTGAATCTATTCAAATCTTATCTTGTAGTCTCATCTATGTGATGAACTTTTGAAACTGATTATACCTTGAACGGTGGTAGTTCAAGTAGTATTCGGAAAAGATATAAGTATATTGGAGTATCTTGTAACTTCATCTTTTCAACTTATATCTAGTTAATGATTATCTTATGCATGACACAGATTTTCAGAAAAATGTTGACACAAGGTTAGATATATGAGATCACCTTGCAACGATATTTTTATACAAGTTATAAACTGGAATTCTATGTATATTATGCATGGAAGAGGATTCTAAGATTTTGAAAAGTATATACTTATATACTGAATATTTTGCGACTTGGTCGCGTTAAGATATCAAACTTGGTTCTTGTTTGCTTGACCAAGACTTTCATGAGTACTATGAGAATGCTCATATATTGTTAATTATTATACATATTATTTCGGTGGGCTTGTTGCTTACCCTTGCTTTCTTCTTTAATCACACAACAACAGATAGACAAGATGAACAGGATCAAGCTCCCAATTCACGAGCGGATAGGAAACGTTCCGCAGTTTCCTGTAGGCATTGATGTCGCCGTAGCTGAGGTAGGAACTACCAATAGGCTAGGTTTTCAACTATCGATGTACCAGACCTATGTATATAATGAATTTTAATAATGGCAAAGAATATGTAAATTTATTCAGAAACCCTTTTGAGGTGTAATGACTTATAATTGTGGAATAAAATGATTTGTGTTATTTTTGGTATTCATCTCTGAGACTATAACTTGTGGTGTGTGTGTGTGTATTGTGGGGTCACAGTACGCAGTAGTTGGTTGGTTGTTAAGATTAAGTATTATTAAGGGAAATGTAACTCGTGACAACCGGGATCCCTGACCCCGGATTTGGGAGTGTTACAGAAATGGTATCGGAGCTAAGCGTTATAAACCTCAGAGATGATGTGACGTTAAGATAATAAGTTCACTAAGATAATAAGAACTCTTGCCAAGTTCATAGTCAGACTACCTAACGTAGTACTGACAGCTAAAACCCTTATGGGAACCCTTATAAATATCGTGATAGAAGCGTAGTTCGTTATCGTATATGGTAGCGGGACTCCGAACCCTGAGGTTGAGGATCAACAGCGCGATGATGTTTTATTACTTATTGGAGATCAGATTGTGGTTCCGATAGAGCATTCTAATGAGGGACCAGATGATGTTCATATTAAGGATGTAGCGGTTAAGGATGTTATGCTAGAAGGGATTGTTACTGAAGAGGAACCCGTGGGAGATCCTGACAAGAATGAAGAAAGGACCGCTGAGGAATTGATAACCGTAGTCAGGGCGACTACCAAAGGTAGGATTGGCCGGTTACTACCGGAGGTTCGTTCAAGTTTGCAAAGATCGCATCCCATGTAATGCGGCTTACTCGTAAGACTGAGAAGTTTGAATGGACCGAGAAATGCGAGAACAGCTTCCAAAAACTGAAGCAAAGATTGGTGACGACCCCTATGTTGGCGTTGTCAGATGGAAAAGGAGATTTTTGTGATTTGAAGTGACGCTTTGCACAAGGAATTAGGGTGTGTGCTTAGACAGCACGACAAGGTATTCACGTACGCATCAATACAATTAAGGGAATATGAAATTTGATATCCCACCCATGATCTTGGGCTTACGGCAAGAGTTTTGCCCTAAAGATTGGAGGCACTACTTGTATGGATAGAAGTGCAAGATTTACACAAACCATAAGAGCTCAAGTATATTTCCACGAAGAAAGAGCTTAACATGCGCCAGAGGAGGTGGTTAGAGCTAAATCAAGGATTATGATTATGAGATTCTTTATCATTCAGGGAAAGCTAATATGGTGGCTAACGCCCTTAGTAGAAAGGAGAGACTCAAGATGAGAATGTCTTTGGGAGAAATGATAAGAAATTTTGGGAAAATGGAAATAGAAGTGAAGGTAACCTGAACCGGTACCGAAAAGCCGTTTGAGATTGTAATGCAGCCCGAGTTATTGGAAAAGATTAGATTGTGCCAAGAAAAAGTAATGAATGAAGGCAGAGAGTCAATGACTTGAGAAGAGATCCATACCGAGAAAAATGATAAGGGAATAATGAGGTGTTCTTACAGAATTTTGGTTCCAAACATTCAAGAGCACGGGATCTTAGATGAAAGTCATAGTTCGAGGAATAAGATTTAGGCAAACCCTGAGTGTGATAGTCAGGGAGGTCGCCATCAAGATAGAAGGAACCCATAACATAATGAAGTGGAAAATGAGGATTTAAAACATGTAGGATGACCCCGATTATGGGGAGGAGGAGGAAACATTTCATACTGAGAAAACAGAAGTCGAGCAAGATAGGGAGAACCAAGACGGTACTCCTATGGGGCAATTCATGGACCTGCCTAAACAAAACTTATACTTTTATTCCCAACCACCACCTTGAGGAAACAATGCGGTAGGAAATTATTTCATGACCTTTAAGTCGCTAAGCTCTCAGAGTTCCAAGGAACAGGTTAACCCAGTCGAGGCAAGAGCCTGGCTAAAGGAAATATAGGAATCATTTGAGATTCTAAATGATTGACGAAGCGCAAAAGACTGTTTTTGTCACTTACCTTCCTAAGAGAGAGGCCACCCGCTGGTGAAAGACCAAGAAAGGCACGGAGCCAGAGGTTATAATAAACTGATTAAAGTTCAGTCAATTATTTTCGGGAAAGTACTTCTCAAGGTTATGGAGATAGTGTAAAAGCTTTAGAGCCGAAACAAAGGCGGACGAGTATGATAAGTTATGAATCTAATATTGTAAAAGTTCTCAAGATTTGTTCTGAGGACTAGAATCCCAGAACGACGTGATGTTTGAAGTCAATGATTAGTGGGTTTATGAAATGATTGTAAGAGAGAGGTAAATAAAAAGAAACTGAAGTGGAAAGGAATATAAAGGCAATAGAGTTTGAGGAATGATAAAGGAGTTGGGTATGAGGAAACCCTAAAGATTCGTAGCAATAGAAATAGAAAAGTATGTAATCATCAGGATGAGGGTGATTCACCATGAGTTAAAGTTGATGGTTGAAGGCATAAGAAATATATATATATTGTACCCCCTTTAAGTTGGGAGGATTCGAGGAAACCTTGAGATAGTTCGAAGGATAAACAATGAGACGCGGATAGACTGAGGAGACAAGAAAGTAAGAAATTAGGAAAATTGGATGAAGGAAGTGACCTTCAAGAATGTGAAGTGTAAGACCGGGGGCATGATACCCAGAAAGGGAGACGCCAGGTATGAAAGATATCCCAACATTGAGATGACTGTTGAGATAAATAACGAAAGTAAATAAGGATTTATTAAGAAGAAGTTCACGTTAAACACAACCAATATCTTCCAGAACATCCATGTGATCATTACTAAATCAGGAAAGAAAAGCGGATAACCATTTTTATCTTTTGGAGGTCATATGGATTGACCTCAACTTGAATAAGGATGCTATTGTGAAAATTGGTATAGACTATCGAGGTGGAAATGATTGAATAAGATACCCTTATCAGGGATATATGACTTTATTTATCCATGTAAGGATGGAAGTACCTTTTTAAAGGTGGAATTAAGGATATAACCTCAATAACTTGAGATGAACCCTAGGGGAATGCATAAGGGTAGGCATTTCGCCCTTAATAGGGACAGCATGAGTTTTGACATTATGAATTGGAAAGGATTAAGGTAACAACAACCTTTAAAGATCAGTAGAGAAATTTTTCAGAAGTACATAGATAATGGTTCTAGTATTAGTAAATGGTATTTTGATGTGCCCTGTATCTAGGGAATACATGAGGAACGATTCAAGGATAACCTTAGAGGTTTTACAAGGAGAAATGTAATATTCAAAGTTCTGAAGAATAGAAATGTTGATAAAGGAAATATGGCGTAATTATAATAATGCCAGGTGGGCACGTGTTAAACCATAAGAAACTATAGATCGACCCAATGAAGGTCGAGATTGGTGAAAACGCGAATGACCCAAGGTAAGAGACGTCCTAAGTATGATCGAGAGTCAGTCGTGACAATGTTCACTTCTAAAGACTAAGGCAATGACTTATGGAAAAATGGTGATTTTTTTTTCACCAGGACTTAAGAAAAGCATTTTCACATAAGCAGTGATTGAAATGAGGTAGAAAATTTAGTTGGAGGTGGTTAAAATGACCTTGATTTAAGGAAATTTTACTATCAGGAAAGGCCAAAGAGGTGGCCGACACTCTAAGTATAAGAGAGCAATTATAGGCGCTCGTGCCAGAGGAATACAGTGACGATGGTTAAAGCCGTGAAGGTTGTATTATGGTTTGAAAGATTGACATTCCTTCTGATGATTGTGCGATACTCAACTGTAATAGTAGTTTGGTAAAGATTTAATTCATGTAATCGCCGTAAGCATGCTATCTATCTTAGAAGGTCTTCTCTTGAGAATAAGCCAGGACCATGTTTCAAAAAGGACTAAACGAACCTTTGAGTTAAGTCTTCTATTGAAGGCATATGATTAAGAATGGTATTAACCTGCTATCATTGCTTTTATTGAAACTCTTCTGTAATTTTATCTGTTTCATGTCATATGTACGCCAAGTTCAGGAGTGTTCTTCATGAATCATGGATTGGCGATTATGTTTCCTCTCTAAAAGATTTCGGTACAGCAGGAATGGACTCCGTATGATTAACTATTATGATCCAAGGAAAACGAATGACTATAGTAGGTCTGTGGTGGACTATGGTAATGCATCAACGATTCTTTGAATAATGAGCCGATTACAACCGTGAGAGTTGTAGTGTAATGGATGTTGAGATTGGGTACCACTAATCGGGTTATGGTGATGTATAAGTTATCATTGATAGACTAATTATATCGATTATCTACTTATCGAATATTTATTCCTTCTTATGTATAGTGAGTCGTATTACTATATGAGGAAGGTTGCAGTGCAAGCATAGAATTCTAGTAACGATGATGTCTAGAATGAAATCCCAGATTCGATTTTCGATGTCGAGGGAGTTTCAACGGTGATTGTTTATAAGCTCGAGCAAGAGCATGGGTCCTTAGAATGATGGACGGAATAGTGAAAGATTCAGGAACATGAATTGCGATGCTATAATACTTGATGTTGATATCTATATATGTTTTGTTCTCCTATGACAAACCTCTATAGTTCAGAGGTAGATTCCAAGCCAGATATTTTGTGGCGGTATATTTTTTTTATATATACAATTCTCTTTAATTCGTTCTTTTCTCTCATTTTCATTTCATGTAAGCTGAGAAGAACAACCCTTCCAAAAAGGGGGAGGTAGGCCTAGTAGGATACCGCATGTTATTTAATTGCTTGTCAAGTAGTAAAGGCTGGCCACCTTCTGTACTAACTATGCAATAGAACAAGTGTTCATGATCATAATGATCTCTCAACAAATTCCTTTACTTCTATATGATTGATCAAACTTTGGAAAATAGAAACAACTGAAAAAGGAGTAGTAAAGGTATGGTGGTATTCGGAATGGAAACGCGTTTGTGATACTAAGGTTGACGTATTTATTAAAAGGTTATAGAATGCTAACGAGCAAAAGTGTAACCAGTGTAGTATTATGTACGGAAGATAGTAATGACTCCGAACAAGAAAAGAAGGAGTATTGAGAAGCAAAAGTTATAATGCTAGAAGCTATGATGAGAGTCTGTGCAATAGACTTGAAAGAATTTGGAATGATCACTTAACTTGGATTGTGTTTTCTTACAATAATAGATCGTATGTCAGTATCGAGATATCACCTTATGAGATCCTTGAGAGAACACAATGTCAATCTCCCTTATGGTAGGATGATGTTGCATAGCGCAAGATGCTTGGACCAGCAGTAGTCCAAAGGACCAAGGATATAATAGATCTAATCAGAGGACGGCTGGTAATAGCCCAAGATGAACATAAGAAGTATGCTAATTTGACAACGAAAGGACAAAGAATAGGAAGTAGGGGACCTAGTGCTGTTATAGGTATTCCCTTGGAAAGGATGGATGAGGTTCGAAAAGAAAGGAAAGCTAAGCCCACGGATTGTTGGACCCCTTGGATATATTAAGACGTTTTGGGAAGTTAGCATATGAGCTAGCCCTAGCCCCGAACATGTAGCAAGTTCATAACGTGTTCCACGTATTAATGTTAAAGAAGTGTAATTCGGATGCCAGACAAATAGGGGCATATGAGCGCATAGACATGCAACCAGACGTAACCTATATGGGGCAACCGGGAAGGGTTATAGATCGAAAAGGGATAAGTTCTTAGGAGAAGGGTTATCAAACTAGTCAGAGTTGGTGGTAGAACCATAATGTGGGAAAATTGACTTGAGAGTTAGAAAGTGCAATGCTAAGAAAGTATCCCTATTCATTTTCTATATGATTCCGGGACGGAATCCTTTTAAGGAGGGGAGACTGTAATAACCCCAATTTTTGGAATCTTTGAAACACTGATGAATAGTGATTTTGCTGATTATGCTGATTAAGACAACTTTTCATGCCACACTATGTAGGAGTTCTTTTATTGATATTCTGAGATCTTATTAGTACTCCATATGGTACATAAGTGTATGTAAAGATCGTCAGAATCCAAATTCGAACACTTTGATTTTTCTCGAAAATCCACCAGATACCGAAAGAATTGAGTATAAGTTAACATGATTAAAAGGATTTAAATTCAAGGATTATAAGAGAGGATCATAAAAGGAATATAAAATATTGAGAAAGGTTTAGGGGGGACCCAAGTAATGAGATCCCGGATATGATCCCTTAAACGATTAGCAAGAACGAACGATAAACGAGTCGTAAAACAATTAAACTACATATAATGCAAGAGAGTTTAGTGCAAGGATTAAGGATGTTAATCAAGCATTTAAGCAAGGATTAGCATAAGAAGATGCTTCCACCACCAAGTGGTTACAAGTGGCAAATGGTGAAGTCACCAAGGTGATGTCATGCTTACTCATACTCCACTCACTTTAATCAACCAACAAATCACCCAAACATCCCATTCACTTCATTTTCCACCACAAACACATTCAACAAAGAAAGAACTCTCCCAAGAACATCTACTCTCGGCTTCTTCATCATTTCAAGGAGAAAAATTCCAAAAATAAAGATCCAAGCTTTGTTAATTTGCAATGTAATTACCCAAGGTCCCTTATGATTAGATAAGCATATCCTAGGAGTTTAAATTTCTATTTCTTCATGAATCTCTTCCAATAAATCAAGGAAGAAGATGATGAATAGTGTTTTCAAGATTTCTAACTTTATTTTATTTGATTTCCTTTAAGATCCAAGCATTCCTAAGCTATCTCAAGGCTTCTTAAGGCTTCCTAGCTACTCTAACCACTCCAAGGAAGGTATAACCCCTCCAAACCCTAACTTTACTTTGAGTATTAGGTTTGGTTTTGTTTGTTATAGTTCATGAGAGCATGATTCTTGTATGTTTAGAGTTTGGTTGGAATTGTAATGATTTTGGGTTATAAATCTTGGTTGTTGGTTGATGAACCTTAAGTATAGTTAGTAGCTCTTGTTTGAGATTGAATAAGTTGGAAAAATCATGAGGTTGTGGACTGAGTTAGTAAGCTTTGGATGAAGTTTGGTGGAATGGGTGGTTATGGGTTGATTTGTGGTTGATTGGAGTAGTTTAAACTTTGGTAATCACGTAAACATAGCCGTCGTAATGCCCCATTTACCTTAGACTGTTTTGTGCTTAACTTTTGCACCCGAACACTCACTGCCATGAACTGTCCATTACTATGTTTAGATAGTTCATGTTACGAGCTTCATTTTGATATGTGGTTCGCTTGAACCCGATGTACGGTTTAGGAGAAACGACCGTTTTAAGTAACGGCGTTTCGCGAACGAACCATTACCCCTCGCCTTACTTTGAAACCTTGGTTAAGGGCCTTAAATGACTAATTGGAGTATGAAACAATTATGTTAAGTGGATTAGGAAGTTGGTAGGGTATTCGCTAAAGCGTCGCCTTAAAATTCGTAACGGTTAATTTATTAAAAATGATGGAGCCGAGGTTACTCGAACGACTTATGTGATTTGTTAAGCGTAGAAATGACCATAAGCAAACTTTAGGGTTCAATTGGTTAAAGTCTAGTTTCTTAAGCGACCGGGGTTTAATTCCGACTTATGTTGTTGTTCATAGGTTATCGGACCCCCTCTAAGCTTAAGTCTATCCGGGAGCACTCAGGCAAGTTTTCTACCCGTTATACTGTTGTTGTGATGTATATATGTATATGCATTTTCTTGTGATAAGTGCATGATTGTTATTAGTAAATCTTGCGATATATTGGAGCATGCTGATATGGTATATATGCATGCCTGTTTCGTAATCTTGATATCTAATTGTTGATTAAAATGCTTATAAGTTGCATAATACCTATACTAGAGATAAGCAGTAGTTGCGTATACCCTTAGTATAGGGGACCCAAAGGTGAACATTTTCTAAACCGGGAGTCGATATTCTCGAGTATAATATATATATATATATATAGTTTTCAAAACTATTAATCGAATAAGGTTTATTCGATAACTTTATTTTATTTAATGAATATTATTTTTAATATTCATTCGAGGACTTATGACTCCGCTTATTTTATTTAATGAATATTATTTTGAATATTCATTCGAGGACTTATGACTCCGCTTATTTTATTAAATAATATTCTTTATTTTATTAAAGAATAATGTTTTGATAATCAAACTTATTTTCGATTATTCAAATAAAGATCGTACTTTCGTATAAGTATATCTTTGGTTATTTATTATTCATTTCCAGTATGAGTTTTAGAACTTCTACTTTAATTATTTTTATAAAGATTATCCTTATGGGAATATTATTTAAATAATAATATTCAGATATCCTCCAACATATCGGGACTGATTTATTTTATTAAATCAGCATTACTCCAAACATTCTCAAAAATGTTTTCGAGTCTTCAAAATGATTTTAAAAGTTAGAGCGGATCCTAAAACTCGTTTTCAAATTTAAGATCTTCCTTTTGAAGGGGACTTGAATACTCGCTCAAAAATCTAAGGGATCCGGCTCTGTGGTGTATTTTATATTCGCAACGTGGTTGCTGTTTTGAGAAAACTATTTGATTACTTGCCCAATATTCGGGAAGTAAGTCCGTCTAATTGAGTCGGCATAAGCGACAGGCCGGGGTACGGTCTATAAAGGTGTAAGAGGCTGGGTGACAGTCCATCCACGCGTGAGTGGCCGGGTAACGGTCTAGCGCGAGGTCCTAATGCGGCCAGGGTGATGACCGGCGAGGAATTCACTCATCTACAGTAGAAAATGTTACTTAATGGGTATCTTTTCCAGATCAGCAAGATATCGGGTTTATGCCAAAATTCTTTTCTTTCCAAATTCATTGGATATTACAACTCTGTTCATACTTTACATGACAGAGGTTTTCAGGAAATGTATGAGAGATATATATGCATATATATATATATATCGGGACTTAATGAAGTATCTCGTAACTTCATTTCTTTTGAATGATATTTCAAAGATTGAATCTATTCAAATCTTATCTTGTAGTCTCATCTATGTGATGAACTTTTGAAACTGATTATACCTTGAACAGTGGTAGTTCAAGTAGTATTCGGAAAAGATATAAGTATATTGGAGTATCTTGTAACTTCATCTTTTCAACTTATATCTAGTTAATGATTATCTTATGCATGACAAAGATTTTCAGAAAAACGTTGAGACAAGGTTAGATATATGAGATCACCTTGCAACAATATTTTTATACAAGTTATAAACTGGAACTCTATGTATATTATGCATGGAAGAGGATTCTAAGATTTTGAAAAGTATATATACTTATATACTGAATATTTTACGACTTGGTCGCGTTAAGATATCAAACTTGGTTCTTGTTTGCTTGACCAAGACTTTCATGAGTACTATGAGAATGCTCATATATTGTTAATTATTATACATATTATTTCGGTGGGCTTGTTGTTCACCCTTGCTTTCTTCTTTCATCATACAACAACAGATAGACAAGATGAACAGGATCAAGCTCCCAATTCTCGAGCGGATAGGAAATGTTCCGCAGTTTCCTATAGGCGTTGATGCCGCCGTAGCTGAGGTAGGAACTACCAATAGGCTAGGTTTTCAACTATCAATGTACCAGATTATGTATATTATGAATTGTAATAATAGAAAAGAATATGTAAATTTATTCAGAAACCCTTTTGAGGTGTAATGACTTATAATTGTGGAATAAAATGACTTGTGTTATTTTTGGTATTCATCTCTGAGACTATAACTTGTGGTGTGTGTGTGTATATTGTGGGGTCACAGTACGCAATAGTTAGTTGATTGTTAAGATTAAGTATTATTAAGGGAAATGGAACTCGTGACAACCCGGATCCCTGACCCCGGATTTAGGGGTGTTACAGGCAGCATGTGGCTGTGGTGGAATAGGTTGGTTCAGATTTGCTCTTAGTAGTTCCATAAATTCATTCATGGGGTTCCCTCTTTGATGGGCATCCTCAGCCTCTTCTTTTACATATTTTTCCTCATCATATTTATTATAGTCTAGGTCTTCTTCACTTTCCTCATTCACTACAGGGTCAGGTCCACCTCGTTGTTAGTTAACAGATTCTGCGGGCTGTGCCCTGGTTCCTCTTCTACGGGGTGGCATTTTTCTGATATTGAAAATTGGTCAACATAGTTGTAATTATAACAGTTGGATTATTTTATTCATATGTAAGCATGTTATTTTTTTATCTAGCAGGTTTTTATAAGGTGCAATAATATAGACATCATTTTTTAATAACTGCTTAGATATATATTAATAAGATCTCCCACTTATATCTTGGGGATGAAACAACTAGCCGAGTTCATACATGCCTGATTACAATCTATCACTACTAGTTCTGAATACTGAAATGCAAATACATAAGCCGTGTACCCTGAAGGGCTAGGAACGCTATCTACTACTAGCTATCCTATCAAAATTGGTGACAAGTTACCCAGCCTTCTTCAAGGTCTATATCTAGTCACTAGTCTCTCAGTCACTATCACTGCGAGTGAGGTCACGCACCCTCCTCATCGCTCCTACAATCATCATCTCTGCATCAACTACCGGGGTGTATCCTCCCACTGATGTCATCCTCATCTGAACCCTGGTATGGAGCTCGATCCCATCGATCTCTCTATGGGCTATGGCTGGGGAAGCAGCTCTGAAATCTCCTGGGTATCCTAGTCGGGTGGCTCTCTTAGTTGTCAGTGCCTGGCGTAACTCCGCAATGCGAGCAGATGCCGCAGTGATCTCAGCATTAAGCTGACCCACTATCCAGTCGTGTACAGCTACATGCATGGTCGTCGGTGGTGGTAGAGGTGAATCTGGGTCGCTAGAGGATATATCATGAATCTCGTGGAACTGTGCACGTATCGCCTCCTCATCATCATCATCAGTATAAGACATAGGGCTCTGGATCCCTGGGGGTGATGTAGGAGAGCGAATAGCCTGGTGAGGGTATATCTCTACATCACTCCATACTACGCCATTAGCTATGGGGACAGGAAGGTTAGTCTCCTCCTCTAGGATATCCTCAGTAGGGTCATCATCTGAATCATCAATGGGTGGGCTCTCTGGCTCGGGAATAGGGTCACACTCAGGAATCATGACATCATCAACAGGATCAACCTCCCTCCTAGGCTCCACTGGTACCTGACACAATAGGCAAGGTGTTACTAACTTAGAGTTGGAATTCCCTTGAGGGTAAAACGGTCAAGACTACCCGTGTAGCTCGACAACGAACTCGACTTGAGCTCTAATTGATTATTTTATTATTCTTGTGTCTACGTATTTTATGTCCTATCGTTTCCAAGATTTGATAACCCGGCTCTGATACCATTTCTGTGGTGCCCCAAAATCTGGGGTCAAGAGTCTCGGAAGCCACGCCATCTAAACTCACACAACTCACACTACAATATGTAAATAGTCACGCTTCACGACCCCACACTTATGACACACACACACACACTTACAGGTTATTGTCTTGGAAACGAACCATCATAACTAGAGTAATTATTAACCATCAAGTGATATTTATTACAACTCAAAAGTAATTAATCTTACCGGGGAGTGACCTTTAGGTAAGGCTAGTCCGCCGGCCAAATATATGTTTCTTGTTTCTTACCTTACATAAGTCATATTTATAAATAAGCCGAACTATAAACAACTGAAAACTAATCCAGCTTATTCTGACTACCTGTGGTACAACACCAAACAATCTACGGAACAGTTGGCCATTTCCAACCCGTTTCCTGGTTGTGGTTCTCATGGCGGGCATCTTGATTCACTGTTGTGTTGTGTCAATTTAAGAAAACAAGTGTGAGCTATAATGCCCAGCATAATAATGTACCGTATGAAAATGACTGTATGATAACATCATATATGATAATTATATTTTATTCGAAAATAGTTTTCCTTGGTGATACACACCTTCTTATGAAAACAATTCTTTAAGGGATTTTAATATCCTGCGAATACCTTGATAGTAATCCCAGCACCTAGGCTTGGGTTACGGTATTGCATCTCAATTCCAATTGGAAGAATTAGGACACTCGTTGGAGCCACCGTATACGATGACCAGTCGTAATACGATAATAGTAACCTTTTCTACTAGTAGAAGGACGACACCTTTGTATCCCAGTTATCACCCTTGCCGCATTTGGCCTACGAGTCCCATTTTCGGGTATACACATATTTCACAAGTTCCTGAGTACACTGAGTACCTTCTCCTGCGGTACCTTTGGTAGTCCATCTAGCACACATAGTACCAGAGTCTACCCCTCCCTTGTCCTTTAAAATAATTCTATCAATCTCGAGAACTCGAACCATATCGAAGTTCCCCAAACGTTTTGCTTGTTGATAGAAACAACTTATCTCTCTAAGATATAAGTGTATATATATATGTATATACGTACTTCCGAGAATTTCGGAAGAAGTACTAAGGATGTGAGTTGACCGTTGTCAACAGATAATTAGTAAGGGGGAAAATTTTCTCCTTGAAACTATATTCAACATATTAAATAAGTCAGGATAATATTTACCGACGTTCTGAAAGTATTCGAATGATATTCTGGAATCAGAAAGTATATTTTAAATCAGGATCTATGATTTTTAAATCAATAGTAATCCCTTTAATAAATAATTAAATGATAATTGATAGATAATTAAACCTCAAATGAGTTTACTCTTTAAAAGAATATTTAAAATAATATTCTTCAACTAGTTTGTGTCTACGTAATTAATAATCTATAATGATTAATCGGGTTTGAAATAAATAAATGTTGGAGAATACTACTCCCATAATAAAGGAATAAATATATAATATTTCTTATTCGAACAATAAAATATAGTTGAGGGAATATGATCGTTGAGAAATCGTTTTAATAAAAGTTTGAGGTGTTTTAATGTTTCGTAAGTGGACGTTGAGTCCCTTTAAAACGTACTACTATGGACTTATAACCGTCCTATAATATTACCGGAATGATTCCCGGGTTTTATCTTAAATCTCGACCGACTCTCGGTCTTATATAATACGTCATGCTTAAAGCGAAATAATATTTTATGATATATACTTTATCGTACAACATCGCTACATTATGCGAAAATTCAACAACTATGCATCATGGCAAACATGGTATTTATGCAATGATAGTAAAGCAATCCTTTCACAACAGAACAGTAAAAATGGATTTGGGTTCGTAAACTTGCCTGGGTATCTCGAGGTGGAGGATACTCTAGGTTCCGCTCGGAAATCTATAATCATAACACAATTCATTTCATTAGGTCCCATTCTAATTTACGGCAACTCGCACTCATGCGCTACTTGTTATGCATCCTCTCAACTTATACTACCATTATTATTCCTTTAAGTCACATTCACATTATGGTCGCTTCATTTTCCTAAGTATCTTAGGTTCATTCTTATTATCGTCGTCGGCTCCGCTTATGGATTCTTACGGTTTCTACTCGCGCGGTCTCGGCTCCGACATTTTTATAAAATTGGAAATCATTATTTTCACTTGAAATTTTTATGGAAGTTAGGAAATGTAAAAATTTCATGATTTATGAACACTTTTAAGTCTATCCTTTATATTTTCAAAGTTCGTAATTCGTAGCAGTTTTTGTCGCGTAAACCACTTTTAGTAAAATGACCATAACTTTTGATCCGTAAATCGGAATCAAGCGATTCAAGCGCCTAAACGATCCTTATAAAATTTTATATCCTAAACAAAGGTTATTTTTCAAGAATCTACAGTTTAAAATTTCGGGACTGTCTGCAGAAACTTAAAGTTACGATTTGTCGGTTTTAACGAAGTTACGTTTACGATCGGGGTTTCGTTTACGCCCTAACTCTATACACAACCACCAACAATCATCATATCATCATCAACACAAAAACTCCTATCAAGAACATCATGTTCTTGAGGCAACAACAACCAACCTTAAATCTATTTAACTTAATCATCAAGATTTCACCAATAACACTCATTATACTAGGTTTACTACCGCATACTAAATGGATCTTAAAAATAAATCTTAAATAAAGTTGGGACAAAGATTTTTACCTTTCTTGAAAGCTTGAGATGTGTTCTTGAGGATGGTGGAGGCTTGGAAGTGCTTGGTATGATTTTTAGAACCTAAAACCACCATTGAAATCAAGAAACCAAAGAGAGGTTACTATTCACACTATTCACTAGTGAGTTTCTTGAATTTATTCCACCCATCAAACCTTGATAAAAAGAGATGAAAGAATTTTATTACCTTATTTTAGTTGCTAGGAGACTTTAGAATTAATTGGGTGATTTTACTAGAGCTAGAACTGGGAGTTTTTGAATTGGATTTCCCTTTTTTCTCTTGAATGGCCGAATAGAACAAATGGGGATGGGGGGTATTTATACTCCTCTTGGTTGCTTCTCTTGGATGCTTTGATAGGTTACTTCTAGGAAGATGAGGTGATATCTTTGCAATTGATTTTATTCTCCTAGTATAGCATTCTAGGTTGATTCTTGGTTGCATATCTTAGGGACAAATCCTAATAGCTTACTAGGTTACAAGCTAAACGACAAGGTTAGCTTCCTTAGCACACTATTTTGCTAGCTAGCTTGATCATCCTATTGTTAGCTCACTATTTGATGAAGTAACCATGGTTACTTCCTTACCATGGTTTAGTTAGTGCGTTACGTTTATTTAATGGTTTACGCGTTCGCTCGGTTACTTAAACGTTCTCTGTAATACTTACTCGTAATTGGTTTGCGAAGTTATTCCTTTCGTATTTATTCCTTATATTTTTATTTATACTACTTGAATATAAATCCGTAGGATTTTAATCTCGTAATTATATTGTGATTCTTGTAAACCTCGATAAGTCGTAAATACGGTCATTTTTCAAAGTTCGTTTTCTTCGAAAACTAATAGCGTTTACATACACTCATTTGATACGTATAGTCGTAATATCAACTCTGAAACTCATTTTCTCATGCACTACATAGTGTGGGCTCAAAAGTTTTTCCCGTCCGTCAGGGTTACTATTCATTTAAACGTTTTACAAGGTCTCAAAAATTCGAGTTATTACAGTAATCAACATTTCAGACATCCTGGAAAGCTTTGAAGTTGTGTAAATATCGCTTTTGTGTGTGCTAGCTCGACTAGATTTGAAAACTAAAGGATTTAACTCAAATTTGATCATGTGTCAGTCATATTTGTTGGTGTGTGTGTGATATTTTTATGTGTAAGTGAAAATGAGGATTTTGGTTTCACCAAAATATTTATATTCTTGAAAAAAGATAAGTGTAGATTCTTCTATCCAAATCCAAAATAAAATAAAATAAAGTAAAGTAAATGTAAACTTCTAGAATGCTCTCCCCCGACTTTCTCTCTTTAATAGAAACTAGTTATCTTGCCCGCGCTACGCGCGCTCCATATTTCTTCAATTTTGAATTTTTTTTTCTCGAAATTTGTAATTTTTATAACATAAACGGTTATCTTCTATTTTTATTTAATCTATTTATTACAGTTATTTAGGTTCCGTTTATTTTGAAATATAAAATTGATATTATAGTTTAACCTTAAATCTCAATATTTTATTTTAGTTTTCTTTCTCTCACATTTAACCAATTAAAAATCTTTTAACTCATATTTAACATTTCTCTTTTATATTTTTAGTAGGCAATATTTTAATAATTTTTACAATAAAACTGAGTATATATTTTTTTAATTAAAATACTTTTTTAAAAAATACAGTAAATATTTTTTTTGTCCGCTAACACAAAAAATTCGTCCATAACTTATATAATTTTCACTATATTATAAAAAGTGCCAAAGTCTTACTTAAAAATATGCTAAAGTCTTAACTTTTAAAGTTGTAAAAATTTACGTATTATATTCAAAAATGATGTAATATATTATAATTATAAAATTAGTAATCACTATTTTTTTTCTCCGCTAACACAACATTCCGTCCACAACTCAATAAACAAATAATTATATTTTTAAATTTTTTCTAATAATTATGTAAAATTCAAATATTTTCAACATATCTCATTTGATTTATTACGTAATTAAATTAAATTATTTTTAAATTGTTTAGTCATACAATACAAATTTATTTATTGATTCATAAAAAGGATATAGGTCAAAAGTAGTTGAATTTATTACTTCTGTCTAATGTACAAAAGGGGTTGCATACAGATATAGGACCATCTCGATTCCTACTCAAATCCCCGGGGTAGAAGGTCTATCAATCCTCATACCAAGCTCAATCCTCAGATAATCTACACTACGGTACTAATTCCTCAATCCTCTGTTACTGTTTCTTTAATTTGAATTTCGGTTGTATGCTTCAATTTCTCCCAATCGGTTGTTATAATAGTTTATCTTACTTATCTGGTCTGATTTGTATGATCATTGAGAATGTAATTCAAGTTGTATTGATCTTAATTGATGCATGTAAAGACTTAATCTGATCGGGTTATGAATAGTAGTATCCGCATAATTTGAGAAGCAGAGCAAATTGATGTTTTATTTTATGAGTAGTAAACATGTAGGTATGTTCTATTTGATATATGCATTCACAATTATAGTTTTTACTTTTGTTTAAAATCATGGTAAGGAATTTGATATGGAGACTCTTCCTCAATTGTACATTATATGTTATACTCTGTTAGATATATTTGATAATGTCATGGCTAATATGTTTTATGTTTAGCTTTCAGATCTTACTTGAACAGGATAAATCAGTACTTAACTGTTGATCAGTACTTATACTGGAAGTCAGGACTTAAGGATATCAGTACTTATGTTATCAGGAGATAATCATCAGAATATAGATATTAGAACTTAAGTGCTGAAGGACGATCAGATAAGGACAGTAGCTGATTAAAGGAAAGAAGATCAAGATAAACATAAGAAGAGATATGCATGAAGAAGGAATTCTGTAAAGTTTGGAATACTTGGAAGAAAAGATATCTGATTGATATATTTTAGGAAGCAGAATTATATTCCATATCAATTAGCGATTATCTTGTAACTGTGTAGTATATAAACACAGACATAGGGTTTACACTATAAGTGTTATCATTATTCGAGAAGATTATTCATTGTAACCCTAGCAGCTCTCATGATATTGTTCATCACTGAGAGATAACAGTTCCATACTGTAACAGAGTTTATTGTTTCAATAAAGTTTATTTTCTATTACTTAAGTTCTTAAAGTTCGATTTGAGTGTACTATACACTGTATTCACCCCCTCTACAGTGTGTGTGTGTGACCTAACATACTCGGTGCCCAGTTTATCATTTTTTTAGTAGTCTCCGCACAATGTGAGAAGCAGAGAAAATTGATGTTTAATTTTAGCAATAGTAAACATCAAGGTATGTAGAATTCGATATATGAATTCACAATTGTAGTTTTTTATTTTGTTTAAAGTCATGACCAAGTCATTTGATATGCGATACTCTGCTGTAATTGTACAATACTTGGTGTTATACTCGGTGTAGAATTTCGATAATTTAGTAATGGTGAATACAATGACCTTTAGTAATAGTAAATACTTGTTGTTCTACTCTGTTTTCTCAGTCGTGATACCATAAACAGATTTCCAAAGTTTATTTTCTTGCAATGGGTATAATGATTTGAATGTGTTCCTCATTCTTGTTACTTAATTGAAAGTTGATTTAGTACAATTTTTCTGGCAAGTAAACATCGGAACAATCTTGCTACTTTTTAGATGTATTAGGAGATGATAGTGTTACAGAAGCTCCGATATACAATCATTGTCATTTCATATGAGCTATATGGCCTCTTTATATTGCAGATATGAGTGGAAATACTGATTTCTGTAGTGCAAACATGCAAACCTTGAAAGATTCAGAGATGGTAAACTAACATTCACTATCAATCCTTGTAATGTACTATAGAATATTCATAATTTTTAACTCTACATATTATGTGTGCTCTTTATCGAACATTACATCAGCTTAGGTACTTTAGCGAGGAAAATCCATCATTCTTTGTAACTCTTCCACGTGATGACAGAGACCTTCGTGAAATGGTATATTTCACTAATATTATGCTAGTGTGCATTCTACAATCATTTGATCTTATTGCATACCTGAAGAGTTTAATGAAATTATATGATTTAAAAGTACTAATGTGAAAACAAATTTTTCAATTTCCAGAAACTACCGGATAACTTTGTCAATAGTCTTCGAGAATCTATTCCTAGTAAAGTAATTCTTGTACTTGCTAATGGACATGAAACCTATGTGAATTTCAAGAAGTCGGAACAGTCTCTCTGTCACATGAAAGAGTTCAACATTGATTGTCGAGGTTTGTTCGGTTCCACTTTGATTTACTCTTATAAGGGCAACGGGAAATTATTTGTAAATTGTTTGAAGGATGACCTCTGTGAGGTTATATACTTCAAGAATAGGACAATTCCATGCGGCACTTTCTATGATCAAGGTACTATAAAAAAAACTTCATTAAAATCTTGCTGGACTACTATGATAAAAATAAAGTGTCTTATGAATGATATGTTTTTCAGATGTAATGACTGGTATAGGATGGAAGTTCCTGGTGTTTCTTAACAATCCTGCATTTCAAAATGGAGAAATTGTAAGAACACTATTTCCTGTTGGAGTCGGTTATTTTATGTTTCTGATATTTAGGTAAAAAAAAGTAGATTATAGTGTTATCGGCCATATCCACTTGTACAGAGACTATAATTCTGTGCACTTTGGTAATTTATCCATTTATTAGTAAAATGTAAAAGCTGGTACTTTATTAATCTTTGATCTTTGATAGCCAATTCCTGCACACTTCTGGAGAGCCTTTGGGAAGCTGCTACCACCTAAAGTCCAGTTGTACATGAGAAATGGAAGTCGATATGAAGGAACGTGTTCCAAAACTGAGAGAAAGATGTATGGCCTTGACGATCTTGTGCGAGAATATGGTTTGAGCGAGACTGACAAAGTTTTGTTTACCTACTTTGGTGAAGGAAATTTTTTTGTTATGATATTTGATACATCAAATGTGGAAGTAATGATGCTTGACCAAGATTCCCAAAGTTCAGGTTATATATACTATACAAAGCATGTAATTAATTTTAAACTTACAAATTTGTTCTTTTTTGAATTTAATGTTATTTATACTAAAGAGTCAGAGATGGAGATTGCTGATGAACCTGTTCAACTTCCTGTTAACCTGGAAGTTGATGTTCACAACAATGAGAACATGACTTTTACACTTATCATGACAGCATCCAATGTGGACAACACATCTCATGGAGTGGTACGGAAATATTTTATTAAATTTTATAACAAAGTTGCCCTTTTTTTAATACTTTGACTTGTACTTATTTTTTACATATGTATTGTAGTATATCCCAAGCTACATTGAATCACCAAATGGACAATGGATAGCTGGTGACATGGTAAATTTGAGAACTGCTACCGGGAGTTGGTATGTCGGTGTCGTCAAATCGGGGAAGATGTTTAGGTTTTCAAGTGGCTGGAATCAGTTTGTTAGAGAAAATGAGATCTCATTACATGAAACAGTTGTATTTCAATTGTTGGAAGAAGAACAGGCTGTAGTTTTTCTGGTGACTTTCCCACACAGGCCTTGAGATGTTTTTCCCATATAAGCAGCTTTAAGACTATGTTTTTTCAGTTCTGTTAATGTCTCAGACTACTGCTTCTCATTCTCATCATGTTTTTCTAACATGTTACTTTATTATGGTTGTGTAACTACTTATTTGATTCGGGAAGGTTTTGTTGGAATTTAATTACACATATGTGGCAATTAATTTTTAGAAGAAGTAATAGGAGATTTTGGACATGACTTTTTTGCTGCTAAATATGGTGGAAGTTACCTGCACTTACCACATTTTATGGTAACTAACTTGCGGGTACTTAACTGCATATTCTACAACATGGAAACTGCTACATTTTATGTGCTTATATAAGGGTTATTGTACTCACCTCAAACATACAAACAAACACAGAGGAAAAAATAATTATTGGCGGATCAGAAATGGCTTCATCCAGCGCAAAGAGGAAGCGATGGTCAGGGATGCAAAATGTGGCAATGTAAGAGTTGTAGACATTGGCTGTCACTTGCGCAGATTTCAACACTGATTTGGAAGACGCAAATGTTTTCTTCTCAGAGTTGTATGCATCCATGGAAAGTAGGCAATCAGATTTGTTTGCTCGCTCGGTTGGCCTGGAAGAACAGATCAAGTATTGTGTATATGTTTATATATTTTAATGTTTTACCAATGCTTAGTAACTGTCTTTATTAATTTTACATCTCTCCTTTACAGCAACATAGAAGATATTTTGCAGAATGGATCAAGAAAAAAGCGTGGAGAATCATCCCAAAGCAATGGAGAAATACCAACATCATATATGAAAAATCAACCAAAATTCCTAAGTGATACGTCTTCATCTCTGCGTGGACATGAGACAACCTTGAAATTGACTGCTGCAGAAATGATGAGTGCCTTTCAAAAGTTTGACGACGGGTGGAAGGAAGATCTTGCTAATTTCAATGCTCAGGCTGATAAGTTGATTGAGTCAATTGGTAGAATTCACATATTAATGGATGATTATATTCGCAATATATGATAAAATTCATTTGATTATTAGAAGAATTTTAGTATATTATTCTGTAATCTGGTTCAGTATAAATTAGTAACAAAGTTGTTATTCTGGAAACAGTGTTTGTAGCATTATTGGATCAAAGTGAACATTGTTGTTATCTATAATCAAATGATATCATTGTTGGATTACATATTGTTTCATGGTAACATCATAACTTTATTGGATTTCTACTTAAATCATGACTACATAACAACATAGATGATTTATAGATTTATAACATGTCATAAGATAACATTAAAATTGGCAGTGACATATAACAGATTGAATAAAACATCCATACAACTCAATATTCAGAAAAAAAAAACATTGGCTAAATACTTAAGTTTTCAAAACAATCCTCTTTAAATTCATATTAAGCTTTTATAATGCAAAATATCAAACATTAAAACATTGCAATGCCATATGTAAAACTTCACGCGAATAGCCATTTATTTAGACCAATCCAGCAAGTATCCTGTAAACACAATAGTGCAAGGAATGTTCATTAGAATTTATACCTCTCAAATTAATTTTAATGACGCATATATACTAATAATTGACATCTATGAAAGAGTGTTGATACCTTTGCCTCAATACTTCAATAGCAGGATGATTAATATTGAAATAAATCCGCGAACATGATGAACTTCTTATCTGCAGTGAACCTGTTAGAAGCAATTTAGCGATAAGCTTTAGTTGACACCATGAAAAATTATTATATTTTGTAGTAAAGATATGTAGATTAGCCGAAAATGGAACCATTGTGGATTAGTGGCCTCATGGTTGTCAAGATAACAATTGGAGGATACCCAACATATCCCTGAAGTGCATTTGCTACATCAACAGTAAATTCATCCCAAGCAAAAATCTTAACAACGTTGCTGAAATGGAAAGAAAGATAATGAGACTATCAGATAAACATTGTTCAACACTGAGCGACACTACATTTATTACTGAAATGATGGTCTTACCTGCCATCAAATAACTCAAATCGAAGAAACTTTTTCTCACCAAATCGTGTATAAACTTGCTTTATTAGATCAATATTCTGAGGCATGCCGACAATATCTACTAAATAGTTACTATTTAGGTTTTTTCAATCATGATTTAAATTAAAAAGAAATATGTGATAATATTCAAAAATACCTATAGCATGTACAGGAAGCACATGTTGAGAGAGTGCCATTGCAAGATCAGAAATCTCAGGAATGGTTTTAAGCTCAAACTTGTGCCTTGGAATGGTATTTACTTCAAACGGAATAGGATGAACAATGGTATCATGTGAAAAAACAATTATCTTATCAGTAGATACAGGCCTCATAAGTCCTGCAGGCTCCATTACTACAAAATTGTGAATAGCATATATGTTTCCTTCAAGTATGATATTGCTAACATCATGCCAAATCACACGATTTACAAATGCAAAGACATGACAATCCTGCATAACAAAAGGTCATTGGAAACTCTTCTATACAAACAATAATCATATACTACTACTACACAAAGCGCAAGACATTACCTCTGAATCAAGCACAATTAGATTAACACCTCGGAATTGTTGAGTGCGAGAAAATGAAGGCCACATCCTAGTAATACGTACACGAACCCTCCAATCAGTCCTAGTGCTATTAACCAATGCAAGGTTGTCTTCCATGGCAGCAATCACAAAAGGTTAACTAACAAAAAATTTTTCTTAAAGGGTTATTACTTTATGATATTCATATAACACATGAAAACTATATATATATATGAGGATTAGTACGTCAGCCATGGATTTAGGTACATGATTGATGTTAACATAGTTGGCATGATCTTTAGATAAGAGTTTGTTAGGATTTTACTTCTCCATTACAAATGCAATATTCTGCTAATAATTTTAGTAAGTTAACGTGATACCAACATGACCTTAAATGTAGGTTAAATTATCTTATACAATATTCACATAAATTATTTCATGGGAATTATCATTTTCGTACATAAAAACTCGATTCGTACGTTAATTGTGACGAACTATGGGTATTATTAATTTTAATTGTGATGATATTATGGCGTAAAATAGAAATATAAAAGTTCATAACAACTAAATTTAAAAAAAAATAGTACAAATAAGTCATAATGTTTGAAAATGTCATATATTTTTTTAAAGACTGTAGCATGCGGTTAAAAAATAATACACTATAATAAATAATAAAGATATTTATTCTTATCTGTAGTTGTGATTTTTAATATTTACCCAACATTTGATAACAATTGTTCGAATTACTTTGTTCGTCAAAACTTTTTTGAAATATCTATTTTCTTTATAAGTCTACTATTATTTTTATTCCAACTACAATTACAAACCATATTATTGCAAAAAGATATTTAATAAAGGTTCATAAAATCTTATCAGATATCAAATATATTTTGAAAACTATTACAAATTTTACATGGAAATATGAGAGAACATGTATAAAAATATGACATACAATCTATTAAAATCAATCGTTATTAGTTTTTTGTATTTTGATGATATATTAGCGTGAATTGCCTAATATAAAACCTCATGCAAAACTATTTATAAATTAATTATCTTACATAAATAGTAAAATTTATAATCTAACGAACAACATATTCGGACAAATAAACTATTTGAAATATAGTAAAAAAAATAATTTGTAGTATTATTCTGTTCAAACTTTGGCATAATATTTTACAAATTAATTTTTTTATTTGAAAAAATATAATAAATATTCTTCTGAAATGTAAGTTTGTACATTAATAATTTCATCGGTGTTACAATTTCCCCACACCTAAACTGGATTGTTACATTAATTATGAAAAATTATTTGTTAATTTCTTTTAACAAATTGTACTTACAGTTATCATTTCCTACATAACCAATTTTAAAACCTCAAAAGAATATAATTTGAAATTAATTATCTCGATCCGGTTGGAATAAGTATGACGATATTATCTTGATCAATGGAAACATTTATTCTCATCAAATATGATATTGCAATAGTTTATTTTATATTGAATTCTCTTCCAAATTGTATGAATGTGCAAAAATATTGGAACAACAAATGGAATATCTATTGCAAATTTTTCATGGGAAGATGACTAAACATGGATTCCAAAAAAAGACATAATCTATTAAATACAACGGTTATTAGAAATTTTCCACTGTGATGATATTATAGCATAAAATACAAAACTAAACGTTCATAAGAAAATACTTTGTGATAAATTAGCTGGAATAAGTCTTAATGTTTCAAAATCAAATGTTTTTGTATTAAATTTAAGCCTTTACCATAGGTTTATAAAATTAATACAATAAAATCAATAATAAATATATTTATTATATTCTGTAGTTGACATGTTTAATAATTAATAGATATTTTATAATGATTGTTCGAATTACTTTCTTCGTCATAACTTTAGACATAAATATAATAAGTCTATAAGCCTATTATTATTTTAATTCAAATTATAATTACAAAACATCTTATTACAGTAACATATATAATACACCTCCAAAGATTTACAAAACATACAAATACTTTTTTTAAACTATTGAATGCTTATACATGAAGATATGAGAGAACATGTATAAAAAATATGACACATAATCTATTAAAAAAAATTATTAGTGCTGTGTATTTTAATAATATAAATAGTAATTTTATAATCCGTATTCAGGCATATTCAGACAAATAAACTTCTTCAAAATTATTCAAAAATATTTTATAGTAAAATTCTGTTAAAACTGCGGCATAATGTTTTCTAACTTAAATTTTAATATTTGAAAAATAAAATAACTTAACATTCTTCTCGATTGTAAGTTTGTAAAATTAATTTTTTTTTTCAAATACGTAATTTGAATGCATACTTAAAATATGTAATATTACTTAATATTCATAATTATGTACCTAACATGTAAATTTTATTACATCTTTTCCATTAAATAAGCAGTTATTGTAATTACACATAGAGAACCGTGTTGATTGACTTTTGTTCACTGGATCAAAATAAACCCTGCATGCAAAAGACCATTCTCATCAATACTAACACCGAACAAAACTCCAACACAAACAATCGTCAGGGGACTTTTGATTTTCATCATTCTACTCAAGTCATGGAGGTATGTATACTCTGTCATTCAATTAGTAATCTGATGAATGTAGATAAATCTACGTTTTATGTTAATTGAATTTGATTTGATCAATCTTGCTCATCTCTGTTTACATATAAGTATTCTGAATAGTCTACATTCATGGTGCTATGAAATTAGTTATTGACATTAAATAGATTTGTCATTGTAATCTGATGAAAAGATTATGTATTGATTCATATTGGGTGTTTTTGTATATAGTATTGCCATATTATATATTGACTTATATGTTGCAAAATCATTGTAAAGTGTTTAAGTGTGTGGTTTATACAATGAAACTGTTCTTGGTCGAAGTGTATGTTGTGATCTTGGGATAGTTGGTTATGTGTTGGGAAAGTCAGTAGCATATTACACATATGTATATTGATTTCTAATTTATTATGTTGCAATGAAAAAGTATTGCCATCTGTATATTGACTTACATGGTGCAAAAAACCTTGTAAATGTTTTAAGTACCTGGTTGATAGTCACAATACGTTTTGTCTGGAAGGGATTGTTGTAATTTTTGTCTAAAGCTGTTATGTCCCGGGACAGTCATTAAACAATCTTGAGTCTGGTTTTTTGATTTCTAACCGTATCTCCCATGACTGCCTCGACTTAGCCATTCATTGAACTGATTTTTGTTGAACTCAACATGTTTTACTAATTGGAATATTATAATATTTATGTAGTTGATAATAATAACTATTTTTATTATTCAAACGCAGCATACTACCTCTGACCCTGTGAAGATTCCATCATTCATAGTTCCGTTTGATCCAACTATGCTTGAATTGGTAAATAACTTTATATTTTGTGTGAATATGTGATCGTGCTTGTTAATTGAATTATTGAAAGGCTCTTTATTTACGGTTGCAGAAATTACCAGCCACTATTGTAAATCAATATGGTGGCAAACTTGCTGTTACTGGACACATAATGCTACCAAATGGCGAGAAGCTAGATTTCACTTATGATAATAAGAGTGGCAGCCTAATTGTACTTGGGGAACTCATCCAAGTTTACCCAAAAGGAAGTGCTTGTAAGCTTCTTCTATGTTTTAAATCTTCAGGAAATTACTGGGGTCACATATTTGATAAGACTGGGTGTGAGATAAACTATGTCAAGCCTGAAGATCCAAATTTCTATGCGGCAAAGAGAGGTAATACTGTCGTATGCTCTTCAATATTTGGTTACAAATTGGAAAGCCGATCTTAAGTCATTATCATTATTATACTATTTAATACACATGATCAGCCAATGTTGCTGGAGCTGGAGTTAAAATTCTAGTTAAAGCTACTGAGAAAACAATCTATGATGGCATAGTTGTAAGTTATTTTCTCATTAACTTGTAATATGTTATGCAAATGTGCTTTTTTTTTACAAAATATAAAAACATAGGATTAATTTGATCTAACTCCTATTGTAGGATATTCCATATCCTTTTGTGGCACAATATGGCAAGCATATCCCAGAATTCTCTACTGTTTCCCTTTGGATACAATGTTTACAGGTTATTTTTCCGATTATGAGAAGCGGTTCTTTGGTCTCTATAAAATTCCAGCAAAACTTAGCCTCAACATGGGAGATTTTATAGTGTTCACAAACTGGGAAGCTGGTCGGTTTGATGCTTTCATTTTTGACAAAGATGGAGGCTAACAAAGTGAACTCGCAAAGTGAATACCAAAGCTCTTCACCAAAAGGATTCCCTTCAATCATGTTGATCGGGTTTTTATTTATAGTATTTGGACAAAATTTAGAAACAGGAAGTAGATTATCTACGTCCGATATGTTACAGTATATATCTTCAAGCAAATGAACAATGTCTAATAACTTCGATCTAAAATCAAGGATTGTAAGAATATGATACATTTCTTCAACAACCTGATCTCTTTCATATGGTCTGTAAACTGCTCTAAAAACACATAACTAAAATAAGATGGGAAATGATTAATGGAGAGAAAAGAGAGAGTTTGAAGATTATGATCCACATTGTTGCGCATGAAAAGCATTCGAACCGTTATAAAACATAGCTTGCTCAACTTCCAGAGAAATGGCAAAAAGAATGAAACCATGGAATTGGTCACGCCGAACTTCTAGATAATGATTATGATACTGGTATAGAGCATCCCAGTTGAGCTTCTGCAACATCTCCTTAACTTGTATTCGGCTAGATTTGGTATAGTAGGCCATCAGAAACTTTCCGAAAATCTGAAAGCTATCAAGATCGTGTATTAAGAAGCCAAACAATATAGACATAATGTCAGTATTGACGGTGAAAATGTTAAAGTTTGGCATTATGAACTGAAGAGAGTATTTTGTGCAATGAAGAAAAATAGAATTTTAACTGATTGTGATAAGGTCTATAAATAAGGAAACGTTCTACAACTATTATATATGTAATTGATAGCACACTTGGAGCTGAGCAAGTTTGTGAGAAAATAAAATGCTTTCTGTATTCCAAATACTGGAGTTAACTGAATTGAATGTGAATAAAACCTTTTCATTTCCTACTCTACTTTGTAATTGTTTAAAAGTATGTAAATTTAGAAAAATGTAAAGTAACAATGGGGGTTTCTTGGATTATTGGAAATGAATACTACATCATTATGACTTGTAGTAATCAAAATAATTTCCATTATATATTTGCCTTGTGAAAATCAACATAATCATGACTCGAATTGATAAACGTGTAAGTAAGAAAGATACAACTTTATAGATATGGGTCAAATTTAGTGATGGACAATGCATGTAACATCAAATCATTATCTTTTACAAAAAACATTTTTCACAATTAAGATAAATATTTGCATTCATATATATAACCAAACTGTACAAATTTGTTACATATTCACATATACATACTTAACAGGAACAATCACAAACTATTGAACATGCTTAGAAATTCACAACATGTCCATCTTGAACAGGTTTAGGGTCATTAATCTCAACATCCTGAAATCGTGCTTGTGGAGGGCCAAGACCTAAATCCATATTAAGAAATTCTTGAATGTTGTCAACAGGCCGGTCCAATGTCTGTAAATCGGCAGATTTTGTCTACCAATTGATGCCAGATGTCTTGCAACAGAGTTCCTCTGCGGATGTATCAAATTAATTTCATAACGAATGTTATGATCATTAAGACGTGAAAGGATACATCTGAATGTACTCCTAGTATGTGGTGTTATTCCATCCTCTCTATAATACTTGCATTCACGGTAAGCCTGGATATTATCAGTCTCAATGATAACACGTTCGTACTGGTCTTGAAATGCTCTACGCATTCCTATCAAAACAGCCCATAAGGCACTATTAAGAGTAGTTAAGCCCGGTATGGTGCCATATGTTAATCAAATAAGAAGGCCATTTGAATCTCTCACAACAACGCCAATGCCATTTCTATTCTGACCTTCAGGAGCATTCTGAATAAACTCACTGTGAACATTTATCTTCATCCAACCTTGAGCAGGGAATTGCCATACACGTTCAACATGTTCCATGATTTACGTATTTCTTTGGGTTCAATCAAAGGTTGACAGACTAACTAATCTCAAATGTAATGACATACTTTTATAAATACAAAATACAATGGAAAGATGTGACTATTGGGGAATGGCTACCAATTTGTGACTTGAAAAAAACTAACTTAAAACAGTTATACTTATACTATAATACTTAATAGAATCAGTTATAACTAAAAACTGCTTACTAAACTTTGGTGTCCCCATAAGAATTGTATTAAATATCAATAACGCAATTTGACAATAGTACGAAATAAACGACAAAAACAACCAATACACATTCTTCATTGATTCAAATAGGAAAAACAAACTTTCAACATCAGCAAACCAAGTTTACAGTTCAATGTGATAAGGAAATTTAATAATTAAAAACTGAGGAAATTGGATTGCAAACACAAATGCTGCATCCATGCCAAATAAAAGATGAACAACTTGAAAATGATGATTATTTAAAATGAAATTCAGAAATGCTAAACACCAATCCAATCCATCTTTCGTACATAACATCGAGCAAAATAATTGAGTGCTTAACTGTTGTATTACTTCTCCTGCAAATTTTAACAAATTAAAAATTCTTAGAATATGGCCAAATCAACAGAAAAAATTAATTAATAGAATATAGATAATTAATATGATGATAATTAATGAACGGAATGTAAGTGATTAAATGCAAAAAAACAAAATACAATGCATAAATGTATCTTGCCTTTTTAATTTTTTTGGTAACTGATTTTGCAGAGCCCGGAGTATGATCAATGGCATCAGGATCGACGGACTAACACAAAAATAATTACGATTTGTAAAGATTTGTTGGAAGACTAAAAGTTATAAAATTATAATGATTCAAGTATTATAACATATAAAAACCAAAATTACATTAACGGAAAAGTTGATGGAGGAAGATTCTGATATATGTGCAGATTCAGATGGACTTGGACTCTGCGTAGTCCTGTCAAATATGTCATTTGCATCAAATATGGTACTATCCTCAGTTACATTTGCTTTGTTCAATTGAATAATAACAGTGACTTCCTTTCCAACCAAATCTTTAAGTACCTGAGGAAGGATTCTTCAGGAGCCTGATACAATGTAATAATTGTTAAACACTTTAATTAACAATTTAGAACATTTCATTGGATCTGCTTCGTTGTAATGAATTTATACCTTCTCAAAATCATTATACGCTTTTGCTGCACTTGTGCCAACAATCCTTCTAGCAGCTCGGTCCATGAGCATAATATTACATGAAAATGTATCATCTTCGGCAAGGACCATGATACGAAATCTGAATTTATAAGGAATTTTGTGATAACTATTGAAAGTTGACTTTAATATAGACTAAAACTTAATAAATTTTTAATATAAATCTAATTTGATATACCTTTTAGGGGCAACCGGAATTATGCGAGGACAATTATTACATCGAAATCTCCTGTCAAGCCGCTCAACCTCTTGTTGACATTTGTTACAACTGTAAAACCACCATGCTACATCCTCATCCACCTTAAAAACTGAGAACGTGGTGTATATCCTCTTCTGTTTGAAGTGAAAAAGGTTCAGATTTAAAAATAAATCATATTCAATATGGTTGTGTCGTGCAAATTTTGTAAAGGTTATAAAACCTTCAAGTCATCATATGTCAGCTTTTCATTGAGATCCTTTAATGTCATTCGTTCCATAAAGGGTTGAACAAATTCAGATTTTTCCGCCTTAAGATATTTTTCTCTCTTTGACAAATATCCCTCCTCATTCAACCTACAAAGGTAAACATTGATGTTTATTAACTCAGCCTCCTATCAACTGTTATTAAACATGCAAACGTGCTGTAATTATGTAATTAATATATTTCTTAATTGTACTACCTCATCCTCATATCAGTCACGGATTCATCATCTAGGTTGAGGTACAATTTTGAAGATGGCAAAGTACCAATCTGCACAGTATCTAAATCAAAGCAATATAGTTCAGTAATTTGTTGTATAATGTCAAGGTCATTTATACTAAGTAGTTAAAGAGAACTTACTCATGAAAGTTGTAACTTTTGTGCTCGTTATTATTGCAATTACTGGAGACTGTAATTCCTTAGTATAAATGTTATTGGCCAACACAGCAAGATCTCCCCAAACACTTACTTTATGCTGATTACTATATTGAAAAAATAACATATATTTCAGGATATACAACTTCCACATTAGAGACGGACTCAGAAAATAATTATAATTACAGTATAAATATTAATACATTCGACAAACCTGGAATCACAAATCCTGAATTTGACAATGTCTCGCATGCCAAATTTTGTGTCAAGTTTTGTTAGAGGTTCAAAATCCTCAATAACTCCAATTACATCTAAATTAAACAGAGCAATATATTTGATTTGGTCAAAGATAAAATGCAGTGAAATATTAAGGAACGCATTTAAAAAAACTAATAATCTAAACCAAAAGAGTATTATATTAAGGTCACCTATAGCAAATTCAGGCTGTTGTTGTGGCTGATATTTGTTGGCCTCAGCAAAAAGATCACCTAAATCCAGAAATTCGAATGTGTAGGCAGGAATCATGCCATCATCTTCAGCAGCAGTGACCGTAGTATATTGTGAAAATCTGATGCAGATATCAGTTTGTACAGGCTTCAGATTACCGACAGCAGCTTTCACAGAAAATTGGTCAAAAACATAAACGCCTCCTTCAATCACAGGAGTTTTGAATCCATTCCAAATATTGGGATAAGCAAATGCATGGACGTGATTATTCTAAAATAAAAGAGGATGTTACATTTGGTATACAAAAGAATGTAGGATTTTACGTAATACCATTAAAAAAATTTACAACATAAGAATTACATCATCATCAAGCAGAATGACATTATATCCTTTGACTGATCCATTCTCAGAGCTAACGCTGGTCCACATCCTAGTTACTCTAGCCTTAATCTTCCAATTGGTAGTCGATTGATCAAGGTCTTCAATAAGATTGAATACTGCAGACTCCATTGAAGCTTTTGTTCAAGTCAATTAAACAAAGTGTCAAGCATTAACAATTGAGGAATTAAAAACTTCAAAATATTAACAAAAAATGACAGCATGCACGATGAAGAAATAATGATAACATATTAGATCAGTTCGTACCAATCAATGATATTTTTAGAGAGAACAAATAGAGAGGAAACCTAAAGTTTTATTTTTAGTGTCAGAGTATGTTTAATGTTTATCTCAAGGCATTAAAATAACATGCATTTGCAAATGATATATGCAACTTGATAGGTTATGATACTCTATTTTATCTCAATGATATATTCAAACTGGTAAATTGATGCTAATTGATACTCTATTTTAACTGTATGATAAAGACTGCCAACAATATGGTCTTGATTGATTCTCTAATTATTCGTCAATTATCTTATTCAATCTGGTAAGTTGATGATAATTGATATTTTTTTAAAAATATGTAAGATGAAGACCGACAACAATATAATCCTCAATGATTAGGTCATTAATCATCAATTATCTTCCTATCTATTCAATATAATTTTTGAATATATAAGTACAATTTAGATGTAACGGAATATTATATTTTAAATTTTGAGTTAATTAATTAATTAAGATTAATCAATTAAATTAATCCAATCATCACAATCAAAGTCTTATTGATCCCTTTTTTTATTACTAACTTGTATATTTTTTTTCATTACTCTGTCTGTTTCTCTAATTCATTTAAAAATATGCATAAGATATGAAAATGGTATGAATATTTATAACAGAATCTATTTGATTTTTTCGAAATGGAATTATATATAACATCTTTTTTCAAAACTTTAGAATATACATATTAAATTAATTTATTTATTTAAACTGTTGAGTTGAGATAATGTGATCAAAATTGTTCGAACATTTAATAAAGACAAATACTGGCATAATTATGATTTACAGAGAAATTAAAAAATAATCCATAGCGTGGTAAATAAGTTTAATCAAAACAAATACGACAATGCGGTTGAATCAAGAAGTTTAATAGAATTTCAGGAAAAAAAATTGTCTTCAAGTTTCGTTGACGGGAATGGTTCTGCAGCATCATATTTGGATTTGTCAAATGTCCATCAACCTATATTGCAAAGTATGTAAAACTTATAAGCGTTTATATGAAAAAAATGATGTAAAATTCAAAAATATATAATTTATATTTAGTTACCTCTGCCTCAAATATAAGACATCAGGATAATCAAGATTGATAAAAACCTTTGTTGACGGAATATTGCTGATCTGCGCTCTTCCTGTTTTCAAGAGCGAAAAATATTTATTATTTAAGAGCTAGAATGAATTGTATAACCTATGAGAACACTTACAATTTTAAAGGTTTTTAATATAAAAAATAAGACATTAACCTCGATACATAAAGACTCTAACAGATGCCAGAATCACAATTTTGGGTTCGATTTCGGTAACTTGGTACAATGATTCAAAATTTGTTGGCAAAGAACCGCTAAAACACACTTGGATGGACCTCCTAACACGAATATAATAAAACGTCAAACACTTATGGATGTTCAATAGTGTTAATACATAAAATAAGAAAACTGGAGGATGGCATAGTATTTTTATATTTGTCAAAAAATTTATTGAAGAATCTTACACGCCATCTGAAATTCTGAAGCGTAACACTTCCTTTTCACCAAATCTTGTCATAATAGATTGTACTGGTTGCAGGAGTTCAACAATTCCAATAACATCTACAACAATAAACTTAAAGTTAAACACAACAAATTGTAAGCAATTTGTTCTAAAATTTTATAAGCAATACCAGTGGAATATATAGGAAGCTCATCGAGAGCATAACAATGAGGAGAATTATATAGGAGCGTCACAGGAACCAAATCAAATTTATGGCGCGGTATACTCAAAATTTCCTCAGGTTCCAACATCACCACAGTGATGGGAAGAAATAGGATGTGATTTGCAGAACGTACAGGCCTCAGAAATCCTGCAGCTGGAAGAACCTTAACATTTCTGATACGTAACAATCTTCCAGGATGAATGATAAAGTAAAACAAATTCCAAAGAGCTAGTGGAATAATTGCAAGTATGTGATTATTCTGCAAAAAATAAAATCTTAGGATAGAGACTGGTAAACACAATCATATATGTGGTATAAGTCATATAGTTATTCAATCAAACCTCACAGTCCAATAGAATAAGATTGTGCCTGACTAAGACACCTTGTCGATTAGTTGATAACCACATTCTTGTCACACGGACCTTCAAAGTCCAAGCAGTATTATTACCATCCAGATTGGATAAATGATGATGGTCCTGCATATCTGAGTAATGAAAAAGTTAATAGATGTTATCAAAAAAGGAGTATATTAAATGTTCATTTCAACCAATAGGTAATGAATTGTAATTATACTTGGATGTTCTGCCATATGAACTCTGAAATTAGTTTATGAGTTGGATATATAGCAAAAACAATCTGAATGTGTGGAGCGTTGAAGACAATCGGCTGTATTTTTAATAAAGATATACACTATCTTTATAGTTAAGGTGATAGGCTGATAATTAGTCCATGAAAATATCAATCAATAGATATCTTTGTATGATGATCCCTAACAGCTTACACCAATATTAGCTAGGAAAAAAAGTGTTAAAATATAATCTCAATTAGTATCATAAATGTGATATTAAACAAATATCTAAATATGAGTTAGTTATCTAATACAAATTGTTAGTATCCCATAATCTTCTCTGATTATCATAATGTCTCCTTATCAATATAAAACATATCACATCTAATTATATTGAGAATTTGATATGCATAAAAAAAACTATTCCAGAATCTGCCTTTTACTTAGTAGTTATATGAGAATGAATAACCAATATGACCTGATATAATTCTAATTTAATAACAAAAAAAAATTCTCGTACTACCAATTATAATAAAATGATGAATAACTTAGTCAGAATTGTAAATGTGCAATACAAATAACTACTATGATACATTATCATCATTTATGCTCGGTAGGTTGTAAAATACTTCTTCATAGACTACATTTGATGTAATATTTGTGGTGGTACCATATTCATGGTCAAATTATTACAATAAGTTAGTTAAATCAAATATTATCACAATTTAGGAAGGTTGTAGAAAACTTCTTCAAACACAACATTTGATGTTATATTTGTGCTTTTCCCATTATCGTCATCAATAAGAATATGTAGTCCTTCTGAAGATGTAACACGGGATATTGCAACGTATAACTGACCATGTGAGAATACGGGCCGAGGAAGATACAATCCAACTGTGTCCAATGATTGACCTTGGCTCTTGTTCACAGTCATGGCAAAACATAGTTGGAGAGGAAATTGCGTTCTTTTAAATTCAAATGGCCAATTTGTGTCTGTTGGGACCATATCGATTCTTGGAATTAGATGTTTCGTACCAACTTGAGATCCACAGAGAATTTGACATTCTATACAGTTTTTTTTGCAGCCAGTAACTATCATCCTTGTACCATTGCATAGACCCATAATCTGATTTAAATTCCTCATCAACATAACAACGGCTCTAACCTTTACTTTCAACTCATGTTTAGGCATACATGGCATATTTATGGAGTTCAAATACTCAACTGGAAATGATGAATCAAAGTCCTTATCATCAACACCCCTGTCTTCAATTGAATCTTGGCTGAGATAAGTATGCATATTACCCGGAACTCTTTCAAGAATCTGTGCATTGATGTCATCAACTACAACGTTTGTTGGAGTCAAAATAGATCTCGATCTCAGATACTCCTGTGAATGCAAGTTATTCTGAAAATCTGGATATATAATGTCAATTAGGGTTTTAATGGGAGTTTTCAAGGGACTCTTGATAACATATTCATCAGGAACTACAACCTCAGTTTCAACATCTGCACGATGAGTATCAATGCATTCAACTTTTCCGTCTCCAATATCATGTTGCCATTTACTAAAGTCAGCTATTACTTTATTTCTAGTTTCAGAATTACCTGAATGTAATCTCATGTTCTGACTGAGAAGAAAGATACTGCAAGATTTCCAAAGCTGGGATTTGTTGAATGATGCATTCACTATTTCAGCCCTTCCAGCCTTAGGCAGAACAGGTAATATCTGTCGAAAATCGCCTCCAAAAACAACTGTAATACCACCAAAGGGTCTTCTTCCTCGTTCTACATCAACGGTAGCCATTATGTCTCGCAAGCTTCTGTCAACGGCTTCAATTGCATAGCGATGCTGTATTGGAGCTTCATCCCATATTATAAGACTTGTGTGTTGCATCAACTCTGCAATGTCTGTATCATGTTTTATTCCAGCAATAGAACTCTGATCTAATTTAAGAGGTATCTTAAACCTAGAATGAGCTGTTCGGCCACCAGGAAGAAGTGTAGCAGCAATTCCTGAGCCTGCAACAGGAAGAACAATCTTTCCTTCTGATCGAAAACGTGAACAAAGAGTTTACCAAAGAAACGTTTTACCGCATCCACCGCTCCCGTAAACAAAAAACATTCCACCTTTATTTTTGTTTACATTATCAACAACTGCATTATATACATCCAGCTGCCTTGAGTTCAGATTTTTATGAGCTTTGTCATGATTAAGTCTCAATTCTTCTCTATTGTAGCTAGTTTCCTCAGCAATAAGACGATTGACAAAAGTGTGGAAAAATCGTTCATCAGGAAATGGCATCATATGAAAATCTCTTAAGGACTTACCAACATCATTTAACAACTTTTCAATCTCTACACAAAAAAAATGGTAAATGATCCGACATCTAAATAAAAATAATAAAAAAATACTATAAAGTAATAAACATAAAATGTATTTAATACTGATCACACACCTGCTAAAGCATAGTTCTGGATTTCATACTCGGACAGTGTTAAATGAATGTTATCTGAAATCTTACGCCGGATATAAAGAACATCGTCTGACAATGCTGGCCAGTGTTTTTCCCATAGCGCAAGCGGATCAGACACCGAACAATATGCCAGTATGTTAACAAACATAGCCCGAATTTGGATTGGCATAGCTGACAATGCATTTTCTTCCAAAGCATCATGCCATTGCTTGTCATTATTCAACAGACCAAGAGCACCACATGCTTCCTTAAATGTATCATATGTAGTTCCATCAATAGTGTGCAACTGAGAGAAAGATAAAGCACCTTTACATCTAAGTAACAGCATTCGAAGGTGAAATAATCCACCAGTTGTTGCATGTACCTCTGCTAACCTCCCAACCACATCACCTCTTTGTCTAAGCTTCCATTTAGCAGTTTTCTTTATCCATGTAAATTGGGTGGGAAAGTCAGAATACGTAAAATTTCGAGCTTGTGGAAATTCACTGTTAGCTACAAACCAAGCCTCTAGTTTACTTTTTTTGAAAGTCGCGTTATTGCACACATTATATGGAACTACATTTTGATTGTCAAGGTTGATCCCTTTTTTGTTGATAACTCTACCAGTGTTACGCCTCCGATAAACAGGAAAACCACAATCGTCAAAATAGGTATTACCATTAAACCTGCAAAACAAAACATTACATGCGTCGAGATTAATAATAAAATAGACTTATTACAGAACATATGTATCATTCTATTTACTCATACCTTTTTGGGAAATGACGCATGCATTTTCCTTTAACCATACATGGAGATGTGTATAAGTCTTTACCACAGGGTCCTTGCATCATGTAGTTTTTAACAGCTACATATGCTATTGGATTAGAATTCTTATCTGGTATTTCAGCAGAAACCAACCGGTCAACCATTTCAATAGAATTAGGTCTGCTTTCAGGGCTCAGCCAGATTAGCATATGCACGTGTGGCAAGCCACGCTTCTGGAATTCAATTACATGCATAACTGTGCAAAACATAAGTAAATAAAATATTTAATCTATGCATGTGTGTAGATATGATTAAAAAAAATTAAATGTAAAATTATCCGTGTCCATAAATTTTTTTTTACCTCCTATACACTTTCCAAAGTAGTTCTTCTTTTTAATCAAATCTAATAGCTGATCAAGCTTCAGTTTAAACATGCGAGAAACAATATCCGGTGCATCAACAAGATCAACATTGGGCAACAATTTAAGCATTTCTTGTATCTCTGGCCACTTTGAGTTGCAAGTCATGGTGAGAAATAAGGATGGATGACCAATTGCACGACATATCGCCAAGGAATCCTTAAAGTATTGAGACATGTATCATTGGGATCCAGTGAATGAAGCAGGCAGTATAACAGCTTTTCCAACATGCATTGGATCATGGTCACCTTTACTGAGAGCATCACGCACAGAATTATACAAAGCAGCACGGATGGTAGTTTGATGCGTTGAAACCCAGTCTAATCTATATTGTTCAATGGCAGCAAACTGATCCATAACATATTGTTGCCACAAACGTCCTGCAAGGTATGGCGTTAAACCTGAAATTAATGAGACGATGGTGAGAATATACACATAGCCATTACGCATTTTATATTCTAATCACATTGCTTACTTATAATAAATACCTTCAGAAGTGTGTATCATAACCTTGTAACAATAATATTCTCTTAGTGAAACATGTCGCCTCTGTGTTGAGTCAGGATCAAGGTCTTCATCATCTAAATTCTCTATTTCAGAGTATTTATTGCTTATCAGAGGTATACGTTTATGATAACCCTCGGTTCCCCAAGGAAACAGTAGTGGATATTGCAACTGCATGAAATGTGGATCTGTTTCATATATCCTCTTCAATCCTTCTTGTTTGGAATTCACAATCGTGTCTCTAAAACCACTGGTATCCGTATCATCACTAACAATGAAAGCACCAACTTCATCAGATGGAGTAATGTGGTTTGGTCTACCGCTAGAAGATTGAGATGATATGAGGACTAACTTAAACTCATCCAGCTCTTCATTTTCGAACCGATTCCGAGCCATGCGAAAAGCTTTGACTAACTCATTGTTCTTGTCTAACATACCTAAAAGTTCCTCGATAATATCTGGATCAACATTGTCAGAAGCACCTCCCATTGCATTAATTCTATTCTCAACCTCATTCTGCGTGTCATATATGTAGAGCTGGCAGAATTTGGGTGAAGATCCATCTAACGGTACTAAACTCCCAACCAAATGATAGTTTTGACCTTGTAAGCGAAAACAATAAGGAAAGCTACCTCTGTTTATTGAGTTATCAATCTTATCACCGCTGGAAGTGAATTGGAACATGCAGTTGTACACTCTTATGTACTGTTTAAAATGCCTCGATTTCTCACCACCAAGTAACAAAGAAGCTAGTGGTTCTGGTGGCGGCCTTTCTTTTGGCAAATGTATCTGACCATTACGACAACACATAGAAAATGTGGGCTCTTTACGCGGACATGATTTATTATTACGCTCTTCGTTCCACATAGTAGCACCACATTTATTGCACAACTTATCCGAACGACCAAGATCCATATATCCACACCACAAATTCTGATTCAATATTACCTCTTCCATGTCATCATGATACATATCATCAATTCCAACATCTGAATCACTTGACTCTGAATCCACAAATTCAACCACATTGTCAAAATCTGATATCAAATTCCTCTTTTCTGGAGATGCTTGTTCTTTATCCTTTCCTTTACTCTTTCTTGACTTCAGTTCATGGGGATTATTAGACTTTGACAATGCGTCAACATTATTCATAGAGGATGTACCAGGTCTTTTTCCTATAACTGTTGAAGAACGAACAAATACTTCAGCACACAAATGTGTGAATGGTAATAATGGGATCAATCCCAGCAAGGTAACTTTTTTTATAAATTCACATATCAGGAAACATGTAATAACGAAACGTACACATGGGATCTGTATAAATCTTCTCGATATTAGGGCCACGTACCCTGCATTTCTTAGCTGCAACAAAATACACAAAAGAATTTTAAATTGTTTTCACAACAATAAAAGCATGAAATCTTATAAATGAACATGCATAATCATGTACTAATGTGCATCACACAAAACTTACTCTGTGGTATTGTCTTCCTATTATCAATATTAGGACCACGTAATCTACATTTATTAGCTGCAACAAGAAATAACAATGGATTCTTGTTGGTCGTAATAGAAAATAAAACATAAAGTATTACAAATCTTATGAATTAGAAATTTCATAAACTGATTAATAGATAACATATATGATTCTTCTGAAGGCGTAAATTGGTAGTATTGGTGTTTCGTTAAAACACTGTTATTAGTAGCTAAAATTTTCTCAATATTGCGACCACGTACTCTACGTTTCACAGCTGTAACTAACAACATGATATAATGTTAGCAATTTAGTAAATGCAACAGAGCATACAAAAATATTTATTTCAATATAAAGTTATAATATAACATACACGGCAAATTGGTAATATCTGAGAGTGTAGCAGGCTGATCCATGCATCTAGCAATTGGAGTGTTATTCTCTTCAACTGTAATCCCCAAAATAGGTGAAATTTATACACTGACAGGCGTGCTATTTGATCCACCAAGACGTCTCAAACCCACACTTCTGCTCATACGTTTCAAATCTACAACAAAAAAAACAGAATAAATAGTCATACAAACATTCCCACTTCTGAACTTTACATTGGTAAAACAAACACAAATACCAGTGAAGGAAGTCCGGATGGTTCTATTAGACAAAACATCAGCAACAAAATTAGATGGATTGTGTGGACTGGAATCTCGTAATACATTTGTATTACTATTGAATAATGTTTGTAAAGGAGACCTAAATCCAACTATAAAATGCATATGAATCATGAGTTCCCAACATTCACTAATGTAACAGATAATAAACAATAATAATGGAAAACATACCAGATGATAATGCAGAACCTGTTGACTGTGTATTCGAGACTGTAACATTGGGACTCTGATTTTCTTTTTCAACACATACGTTTCTACGCTTCACAACTAATTCAATGAGACGAATATAAGAACATGAATTAGAACACAATCTACATACAAAATGTAAGAGGAAGAATGATATTCACCATTCGACTCAGAAACAGGAAAACTTGGGGTAGCCTGCAACAGAGAAGATTGATTTGAGCCCTGATCTGATGAATCTTGGCTACGAATCAAACGTTTCAACCCTACGGAGAAAAACATAAAATCATTCAAAATCATATAACACTTAACGTAATTGATAGTTAACAGTTATTCATGATGAAATCAAACCTAAAAGTGATGTCCTTGCAGATCCTGAGCCTTCCAGGGAGCGTGAATCCATGCTTGACAGGAGATCGGCGGAGCTAAATCATCATCGTCTCTTATCTGCACAAATCAAAAAAATATGAGTAAACGATAATGAATTGAAGGCGCGGATGAGTATTATAGAATCAAAAAGATACATAAGAATTCGAATTTTGAAATTTGATTGTGAGGGATGATAAAGTAGATTGATTTCCCGTGTAAACAAATTCAAAAAAATTCAAACGTACCATTCAGTTGCTACAATCAGGGAGTGGGTTAGGTGTATTTAGGTTAGTTTCTAAAATGGGTTATAATGCATTTAAATCTTAAAAGATCCATGGATATGTGTATAATATAATGTTTTATGTGTAAAAAAATTAAATGGGTCATGGATAGTGGGTCATGGGTAAATTCATGGGTAAATTTAGTGGGTAAATTCTAAATGGGCATTAGTAACCTTTAAGATAATATAGATAAAAAATAAAAATAAGGATTGAATAATTCTCCATATTTATTGAGAAATAAATTCTTGTAAATCTTAAAATTATCAAACCTCTAAAAATAATTATCATTAATTATAATATGAACGATAAATATTTATATATTTTAAACCAAATTTATCAAATAAAAGGAACGTGAATAAAATACTAAAACAGAAAATTAACAGACTCATATAAATCTCCCATTTACTCGCGGCAAGACCAAAAATTAAATTGATAATATTATCGAGTACAACTTATTAACACATTCTAATCTTGTAACCTCCAAAATAATTCGCACACCAAAAGAAGAGAAAATAATAATACTAATAACGTTAAAAATTTATTTATATTTATTTATTTATTAGTATATTATTTTTTAAAAAAAATATTACGGTCGTTTCACCAACTTATGAGTAAGTTAATAAATAACCAAAACCTCAAACGTAACTAGTATCAAATACCACATTCATCATAATGATAATCATAACAATAATAGTAATAATAATAGGAGTATTGCGTCCCCTTTTGCTACTAAGCCACTTTTAATAAAAATCTAATCTCGAAATAACTTGCAAAATACTTAGCGCGTTCTTAGGATTCGAAAATTTACTAAAATATTGATATATTTAATAATCCACTTAGGTTCACGATATAGATTTAACCGAACTATTGAGATAACCTACTTAGAAATTTGTGATCGTTACAGTCTTCCCCCTTTAAAGGATTTCGTCCTCAGAATCGACGCTGTTAAACAGGTACAAGCAACTTTTATACATCTCCTCCAGGAGTTCCCAAGTTATTTTTTCTATAACGTGATTTCTCCAAATAGCTTTGACTAGATTGACTTTCTTATCCTTTAATGATGCCTTTTCTGTTCTACAATTAGTATATGTTGCTCCTCGTATGTCGAAACAGATTTTAATTCTTTCGGCTCATAATTCAGTATATGTTGATCTTCGAGGCTGTAAGAATTTCGAATAAAGAAATGGAAAATGTCAAGAATATACTAAAATTTAGGGTTTAACATTAATTGATGAGAACAACTCTAATTTTTTCAAACTCTGAAATGGAAAAATATAGCTTAGGCTCAAATTGCCTTTCTTCCCGAAACCTAGTATATTCTCTTGAAACTTTGAAGTACTAACCATTCCAGGGGTTCTACACATTTCGAATATACATAAGAATTATTAAGTGTCAACCAAGGGCATTAGTATGATCGATTGATAGGGAAAATAATTTGCAAAAAGGTGAACTGAGAGATCAATATGATCATTGAACTTCTATTACATTGTCATTAGGACGATCATCAAAGTACACAAGATAATCAGCCTTAAGTACTGTTATGACAAGAAATAAAACAACTAGTGGCGTCCCACCAAACCTCTATCAAACAGACAGATAGTCCTTTCCCCTATATAAATAGGGTTGTTCATCTCAGTGATAACAGAGGATATATATAAAGAACAAGGGATGATGCAAGAAGGGTTCAAAATTACAAATTTATACAAAATGATATAAAAATAACCCTCTGAACAATAGAGGTTCCTTTCAAGGAATACGAAAATATCTTTGCAAAAATTTGGATGAAGAAAATCACCAACCAAGGATGAACTAATATATTAACTCCCTTTTAAACCCTAGACACAACAACTTGTATTATATCTTAGGTGGTTTTTTTAACACATGCTTACTATGCCTTCGGTCTGAGTGTGATAATGTATAATTAAATTATGTGTTGTGCCCAAGCATTCTTGGAAATTCTTTTGAAATCTCGAAGTAATATCAAGCGTCGAAATTTGATACTGTCGACTTAGGGACTTCATGTCTCATTATAATCTCCCTCGTATATACAAGTTTTCAAATTTATCAAAATGTTTCTCTCACCGACTAGAAGCAGGTTTAGTTAGTCGATCTACAATATTACATATCACGTTGTGATTAGCTCTTGTCTTTGATACTCATAATATTTTCTCTCGTCAATTAAGGCTTCTTATCTTCATCACTTTTTCTAGACATTGTCAAATATTTTTTGACATTTCTGGTTGTGTTTGGATTCCTTATTTCCGTTAATTTGTTTGAACTAGGATCCTTATTTCCAACTTCGGGTTGTCATTTTCAGGAACTAACTCCTTTTCAAAGTAACCATCATTTTAACCTTTCTTCCCAACTTAAGCATTCGCTACCTTATTTGTCTTTCCTAGATGATACTCTTGTGACCATAGTCTTTTATAAACTCTAATCATATTCCTTGTTTATTATTATACCTTTTCTGTATATATATAACCATGTATTCCCATGAATCAAATCTTCATTTCATCCGTAAAAAGCCATTTTTTATCAACTAGGTATTTGTCATTCGATCCAATAATTCTCATTAGATATATGAATAGATTCGATAAATACCAATTACTCTCGGAT